>NC_137233.1:27373621-27521121 GCF_949987685.1 Ammodytes marinus
TATGTAAAAGAAAGAATAAACTGTGGCACACACGTAACTTTGCTGACTGACTTATTTTCTTCCTTTCTCTTCTGTAATAATAGTGCCACTCCCACTCCTGGGCATGGGATCATACTGTATGTTTCTAAACAAACACATAAAGAAGGCAATTAGTCGGTGGCTCTGTGAGGAACTGTGTGAACCATCGCTGATATAAAATACCAGACCATATTCCGTCAGCACACCACAAAATATCTCCCTCTCTTCTGCTCTGTAATCCATCCGACATGTCTCTCAGTCCGTGGTGCACGGTGCAATTAACAGCTAGCCGAGGCCATTCTACCAGCTAATTGGTGAGGTCTGACAGAGAGATGCCCTCAATTTCCGCCATACGTCGCATTGCTTTATACACACACACACACTTTCTTTCTCGCTTTCTCCCTACCCACACTAAAACCACAAGGAAGATGGTCTGTAGCCCAAGGCAGCCTGGAAGAAATACAAAAGAACACAGGCAGCCATACACAACCAGGCGTACACTAACACACTGCCTTTTATCAAGCAGATGCAGAACATTTGGCGTTAACACATCCACAAACGCAAGAGCTATAGAACTGTGAAGCACACACACACACACAGAGAGAGAGAGAGAGAGAGTGAGTGAGTGAGTGAGTGAGTGAGTGAGTGAGTGAGTGAGTGAGTGAGTGAGTGAGTGAGTGAGTGAGTGAGTGAGTGAGTGAGTGAGTGAGTGAGTGAGTGAGTGAGTGAGTGAGTGAGTGAGTGAGAGAGAGAGAGAGAGAGAGAGAGAGAGAGAGAAAGAGTGCTAACTCAGAGCTGCGGAGTTGAGAAGTCCCAGTGGGAAAGCCACTTTCCGGAACATTTTACCCAATTTGCATTGCTCCTGGCTCCATCGCTCTCTGAGGAGAGGAGATGGGGATGAAGAAGTAAGTCACTGTGTGTGTGTGTGTGTGTGTGTGTGTGTGTGTGTGTGTGTGTGTGTGTGTGTGTGTGTGTGTGTGTGTGTGTGTGTGTGTGTGTGTGTGTGTGTGTGTGTTTCTAAAAAGTGTCATAACCAAGGGTTTAGAGAAAATATGTACGTCAATATTGGGAAGTGTGCATTTTAAATGCTGCACACTCACTTGTTCAGCCATCTACCCATGCAGGCAACCAGTCATTTAATACTCCATGTATTTATTTACAAACTGTTTCACTGAAGGACGCCAGCCAGGTTTGACTGCTTATGAAATTGGCTCTGAAATGAATGTGCTCCGAGGAGAGTCCTTCTATGATAAATGCTATGCACATATTAGGACTCATATACTTGACAGATGTACTAGTGAGTCAGAAGGCTGTAACCCAAGCACACAAACACACATTTTGATGAGCATCCAAGGTTTCATAACTTATAGGACATAATACTCCTTGTGGCTTTAACCAGTTTACTGAGGACCAAGCATATCAAAACTGCCACCTACATATATATATATATATACACACACACACAGTGAGAGAGAGTGATGCAGGACCAATGCATTAGAGAGATGATGCAATGAGAGGAGCCGCGAGCAATCAGTCTGATTGTGTGTGTGTGTGTGTGTGTGTGTGTGTGTGTGTGTGTGTGTGTGTGTGTGTGTGTGTGTGTGTGTGTGTGTGTGTGTGTGTGTGTGTGTGTGTGTGTGTGTGTGTGTGTGTGTGTGTGTGTGTGTGTGGCCTCTCAACTCCTTCTCCTCTGCTACAGCTCCCCTCTGTGATCTACTTTTCCTCAGAGGAATCGGGCTTGTTTTGCAGAGGTTTGACGTTATATCATCTGGTTAGGTACACGCGCAAGTGTGACAGAAATACAGCTGTCAATTATTTTAAGAGGGGGGGGGGGGGCGGGGTAGAATTCTTAGGTAAGGTGGATGGAGGAACGGCTAATCAGACGGTGTCCTGGTAGTTAGTGAGCCACGTGATAAACCGTGCACACACACCTGATTGCTATATAATTGATGTTATACAGTGTGACATATAGTGTTGCGATAGCGTTTCCTTTTTTTTAATCAATAAAAGGCAGAACAGTAACAAAACTGAATTTCCAGAACAAATAAATATATGTTCTTGAGATTAATCGATTATTCTAGGATATATATATATATATACAAATTGACCTGATATATGACTATATAATGGTTGAAGTGATACACCGTTTTGTCGTTGGCCAGGTGCCAGTGCCACTGTCTGCGAGACGTGGAAGGAGGAGATTTGTCTACTGTTAAAGCACTGTGTGTGTGGACACAAAACTTTCAGCAAATAAACAACATTCTCAAATCAATCTACATTAATGTGGACACTACGTCTGCACCTGATCTTTATTTCTCTGCTCCTGGAAGGTCACTAACAATTATAATCCTGGCTCTTTATCAGAGGGTCCAATCGAAAGCTCATTTCCCTTAAAGCCAGCCTCTTAACTATAATCACCTGCAGGGAGGGGGGGGGGGGACAATGGCCTGCAACTCCTGGGCCCTACCCTCTCCCATATTAACTCACCTCAGGCCCTTTCCAATAACTTTAAGTGGCTGTGTGACTTCAATGTGCTCCTTGATTTTTTGCAGCAAGTCATCGTTCACGGGCACAGAGACCCGCCTCTTTTTAGCACGTCTCCTGATTGGATAAAAACGAGCGGGATACTCAACATTTGATCCAGCAATTACTGCAAAGCTGAATGACTGGGAGACCTGTGTTATGAACTGTGCATACTTTTTAAGTGATTGCTTTGTGAATATAGAGTGATTTGACACTTATATTAACACACAAAAATATCACTTACTTCTCCTTTAAAAAAAACAATAGATAACCATTCACATTGCCTTGAAAGCACTGTGTAAGTTACAGTATATGTACTGAGTACTCTGTCGTGGATCTGTGCAATAAATGGTGTAATGTCATGTCCCAAGGCCCTGATGTCAAATCCTATTGTGAGGGTCCTTGACACACACAGAGTGTGTGTGTGTGTGTGTGTGTGTGTGTGTGTGTGTGTGTGTGTGTGTGTGTGTGTGTGTGTGTGTGTGTGTGTGTGTGTGTGTGTGTGTGTGTGTGTGTGTGTGTGTGTGTGTGTGTCAGAAGTCTCAAGAAAAAAAGGTGAGTGAGATATAATCGCAGGCTGTGTGTACATTATTGCACATGAACTTTAACTGGCTGTCCCCCTCTCTGTCTTTTCTAACACGCTTCATTCCCAGCGGCTGCCTTGACCCTCTTGGCTCCCCTCTTCACTCCACTGCATCGCTAAATGCAGCCATTTTGGTTCCCGTAGGGCCCATGATAGAGCTTCAGTCGCCTCCCCGCCACATTCATACCACTGCCACTGTAATGAAACTATGGATTTCCCATCTGATGTCCTGACGCTAACTGCCTGTTTCTCTGTGCATCCCTGTGTCGGCTGTGCTCTTCTGTAACTGTATAGATAGATAGAGAAGAGGACAGGAGAGAATAGGTTCCCACCACCCTCCTGCAACACTTTTTTCTGTAATTCTTTTCACATCTTTGTTGATGGGATGTCAAACGAGCATGAGCTCCTTATTAAATACTGATCTAGAATCGATTGTTTTTATAAACCAGAAATATTTGCCTTGTATTTTACTCTATTATAATTACACACGGCTGGACAGAAATCCATAACGCCCCTCATGGCAATATTGTACAGAGCCAACAGCAGGGAAGTTCAACAGACAATGAACATTTTTCGTTTTGAAATATTTCTTGTTTTCTACATTTATTAAAGAGGACCTATTATACTACTTTTCTGGTCTTAATTTCTTGTTTTACACTGCTATAGAGCAACCTGACACGAATCACATCACAAAAAACTATGTAGATTTTCGGGAAGCTCTTTCTCTTATTTTGGCGATCCAGCACGTCCTGTCAACACTTGAGTGTGTGTGCTTCGGCAATCTCCGCTCCCTCCGCCTGTGCATCGGCCATCTCCGCTACCCTCCCCCCCCTCCTGCAAACCCCACTCCGTTGTGATTGGTTACCTTCCTTCCGGAACACTTTCAGTGGCGGGAAGCGCGAGCATGGACCTATAAGGGCGCGAGGCAGACGCGAGGCAGACGCGAACAGGGAAGTGACAGCATTACCATACATGGAAACATCCGCGTGGTGACTTCACAAAGTTACATGCGACGTCACAAAGTTACAAAGGGTAGACCGCTTTGAAGACGTGACTTCTCGACTGGCTAGAATAGTGTTTAGTGCTCTGCACAGACAATGCATGTAAGTCATTATTTGATAATTTAGTATGGTTAAGCATGACTATGAATCATCATAACAACGTTTATAGGTCATAAAAGTCAAAAAGCATCATAGGTCCTCTTTAAGTACGTGTTCATATAAGTTCAATATTGTTTTCTCATGTGTTATTATAATTAAATTGTTGTCATTTAAATCAAATGCAAAAGAAAACAAATAATAACACAATAACAATGTGATGTCGGCCTTATATATTGACCAATAGGTCGACCTGATCTCTAAATATCGGCATCGGAGTCAGCCATTGTAAAAACCCATATCGGTCAACCACTACATAATACCCAGTTTAAAAAAAAAATCAATTCGTGACAATAAATGAACATTTGCATCATGGATTTGGAATTCTTTGGTAAGCCTATGGTTGTAAGAGGGAGTACAATCAAAGCAACAGAGAGTGTAAGCTGGATCCTGTTTACAGCCACTGTGTTGTGCAAGGTTGAGCACGTCTTCACAAACACACAGAGCTCCTCTGCATCACACAAACATGAAGGAAGAGTGAACATGCCGAGGGAGTTAATGAGCGAGTGTGCTGTCTCTGCAGTTCCATCCCGCTCTCTCTCTCTCTTTCATTCTCCCTCTCTCTCTCTCTCTACACACATACACAACCTCTCACACACAGAGACACACACACACACACATGGGTAAACATGACCTACAAGCCCACTTATTTCCAGCTCCGGTTGAAACTCCATTCCCCAGCACTGCGCCGCTGCTGCCGCATGCAACTCTGATGTTCGGCAACGTTGCAGCAACCCAGTTTCAATGTTGTGACTGTGTTCAAATCCCCCTGCCTGCACCGCAAACATCAATGCTCTCTGTGACACACTCTCTCTCTCTCTCTCTTTCTCTCTCTCTCCCTCTCATCCTTCCTCTTCCTCATCCACCACTAGCCGTGGCTGCCCTGACTACTGTTGCCATGGCAACCGAGGAGAGCAGGCCCTGCGCGCCACTGGGGGATTTGGAGACAACTTGGAGTAAAGACCCCTATGTTATTGGAGCCTTATTACTGGGTGTGTGTGCTCAGAAGAACCCTCTACTGATATCTTCTGCACAATAATAAAAACTGCTTTCTCATTGGCGTGTGTGTGTGTGTGTGTGGGGGGGGGGGGAATGCCCACACTTCAGCATGGTAGGGCAAATGCAATTTCGAGAGAACAATGAAAGCCAAATGTATACTCGTATTAAGCGCCAAAACCTGTCACTGATTTCACAACGGGGGAATATAACGAGCGGAGAAAACAGAAGAGGTGAAGCCAAAGTAAGGGAGAAGCCCATGCACCCATTGCTTTCTCCTCCCTTCCCTCTCCGACACACACACACACACACACACACACACACACACACACACACACACACACAGACACACACACAAACCCTCTGTGCTGGGCCTGGCCCTATCCATTCCAAGGTTATCAGTAATCCAATAGGTTTCCTTGGAAGCGGGCAGTTTTCCAGAGACACACCGCCAATATCCCTGAAAGCAGAAACATCCGGAAGGAATTCCTACCAAGTGACACAGCGTTTCCTTTCCTCTCTTCCTGTCTTTCTCTATGACAGGATGAAGGGCCTTCCTTCCTTCCGTCTCTCAGCTTTATTTCTTTCATCTATTCCGCTGCCCATTCCTCTTTTTTTTGTCTCTGTGACATTTCTGGTGTTTCATATTCAAGCTTCGGTGGGTAGTCGCACAGGGTTAGGGATAATACACAATCATGGCTTTAAAATAAATGTAATAAACAAAGTGCCACACTGTAGGAAGTGTATTCTCTCAGAGCCATGCACCCACACAAATCAAGGTTGAAGGGAGAAGGTCTGGTGTGTTTTTTTCAGTGCCACTAGCTCCCCTGCCAGTGACCCATAAATAGACAGCACCAAGCTCTTCTGGATGATAAAGCATAGCAGGGAGACCTTAGGGTGAAGCTTGGAGCGGACACAGACACAACATGTAGGGTAAGCTTCAGATTGTGAAGGGGGGCGGGGGGGGTTACACAGACTTAAGCTCAGTTCTTCTTCTACTAATGATAAATAATTGGATCGCCACAGAGATCCATTGAAATCCGCTTAAGATGCTTTTTGAGCTTGTTTACAATGCGAAAAAAGTGCTCCATAAAGTATTTACATTCTGCTTAGTAAGGGCCATGTGAATATCACTGCAGTATTGTATGATGCCCGCCCTACGTAAAAGCTACTTTAGTCTATGAAGAGTGTGGTGAATGTCGTTGTATGTCTGCACATCACCACATTGTGTACATTTGTGTACTTGCGATCTTTAATGAGTTTGTGCATGTAAAAGTGTGTGTGTGTGTGTGTGTGTGTGTGCGTGTGCGTGTGCGTGTGCGTGTGCGTGTGTGTGTGTGTGTGTGTGTGTGTCTCTGGGGACCCCGTTTGCTGGGCTTTAATTAGCTTAATCCAACCGGCAACACATGGACGGAGGAGTGGAGAAGGAGAGGGGTGTGAGGATGGTTGGAAAGAGACACGCAAGGGTAGAAAGACACACATACACACACACCCAATACACACACAACCCTCCATGTTGGCTCTTGGCTGTGTCATTGGCTTGCCAGGCCATTGTAAAGCCCGCAGGGGAGGAGGAGACGGTCTCCAAGATGGCCGTGTTTGCTGTTGAAAAGCCAACCGAAGCTATTCCAGGGAGACGTTGCATTCTAAACAGTAGCCAGGATAAATGACCAATTAAATATGATAGCGAGGGCTTAATTGGTGTTAGCCAATTTAGAATGACACCGTGCAATTAATGTTATGGAGAAGGTGTGGAGGAGACTGTTGGGAGTGTCTGTGTTTACCTTTTGAACGTACTCATTCCGCAACTCAAATTAGTATTCAGGGCCAAGGCTATTTCATGAAAAAAAAGATGTTGCAGAGGGAGGGGTTGTGAAGTTAGAATGAGATGGGAGGAGAAAGAGAGAGAGTGTTGGAGAGTGGGTGGGCAGTGAGGGAGGGAGGGAGGGACGGATAGAAAAGAAAGAAAGATGCACAAACAAATGCTAGCCTTGGGAATAGATGCAATCAGCTCACTCAGACAGTTAATGACTAATTCCATGGAGAAAAGGGAGAAAGAATAGCTAGCAATGGTGTGGGAAAAAAAACAGAGGGTCTGGGTGAAAGAGACTAGAACGAGAGGCAGACCGGGAGAAGGGAGATAGATGCACACATGACTAATTAAAGACTCCCGTCGGTTGGGAACATTTGAACCAGAGGAAAAGGATGGATAAATATTTTACCGTGAACAGGAGACGGTGAGACCTGCTGAGAGGCTCTGGGTTGGGAGAGGGGGATAGGAGGAATGAAGGGAAATAGAAAAGAGAGAGAGAGAGAGGCGGTGAAAAAGAAAAAAAAAACCCTCTGCAAGAAACGTGAATAACACTCAGCCCAGTGAGCCTCCTTTTAAATGGCTAATTCTTCATTTCTTTGAGCAGAATGGAAATGGTAAAGCCACAAGGTCAGCTGCGCCCAATAATAGAGTCATTAGCCGTTTCTTTGCTAGCTGCGATATTGTTTAAAAACAAGAAGAAAACCCAAAGCCCGCTCCTGCTGGAACAACAGTTACTGCTCTTAATTAGCACTAAATGAATCCTCAACTCGCTAATGAGTGTGCACTCGCTGCCCTGCACAACAAGAACTAATAACAAACCAGCCAAAAGAAGAAACTCAAGTAAGTTTACTTTAGCCAACTGTTTTTTACCCAGAGGGCATCAGGCTAACCATGGGGGAATTGGCTTTCCGCTTGGCTATCACCGACTCTGACGCTAACAAGATTAGCTCCAGGGTCAGTGCAGTATGGCTAGCAGTGGTCAGGAGGCTTGGGGCCAGCTAACATGGTGACAAGGCTTCAGACCGGAGCTTTTCCCTCTGGGGGGGTAGGG
The DNA here is from genome assembly GCF_949987685.1 of Ammodytes marinus. Lineage (NCBI taxonomy): Eukaryota > Metazoa > Chordata > Actinopteri > Uranoscopiformes > Ammodytidae > Ammodytes > Ammodytes marinus. The sequence goes on from NC_137233.1 coordinate 27,381,763, forward strand.
GGTAATTAGTAAAACAGCAGGATACGCCGCCATGCTGTGTCAGAAGCATGAACGCGGGGAGCTGTTGAATTTTGGTGTTGTTTGTGCGTGCCTCTGTGCGTTACTCACAGGTAGGTGTGTGTGTGTGTGTGTGTGTGCGAGATATATATATATAGAGAGAGAGAGAGAGAGAGAGAGAGAGAGAGAGAGAGAGAGAGAGAGAGAGAGAGAGAGAGAGAGAGAGAGAGAGAGAGACTGTGGCCCTGAAATGCACCTGAAGCATATGACAGCCATGTGATAACAAAGCACACAAAAATAATTCCAGTAATCACATTTTCTGTTAAGTAATAAAACACTATACGCACACAAACATATATGGGTCTGGGGCAAACAACAAACACACAAATGTGTATTTGGCTCCATACACACACACACACACACACACACACAAACATTTATCATCTTAATGTCACTAAACCAGAGGAACTAATCAAAAACAATCTATTAAGAATCTATTAGCCTGGCAATGGGGTAATCTGATAAGCCTGCTACAGTCTCTTCCCATAGGAGAGTGTGTGTGTGCATGCGTGCACAACCGTATCTAGCGCTGTCTGCATTCTTCACAGCAGATTAGCTCATTTGATAGTAACTCAACATGGTTACACTTATTTACACCCGTCGTTTGTTATAATGGAGATGAAGAAGCCCCTCTCACATTCTGTTATATACAGAGATTTAAATGGGAATCGTAGCAGTGGTGCTGTGTCGTCTAGTTCCACTAAAATGTCCTACTTCTGGGCAAGTGTATCTCTCGGTACACAGTCGGTTATCGCTGCTACTTTACTGGCTAAAGGGTTGTTTGGTTGTGTGGTGCTTGTGTGTAGAGCTGCACAGCCATCTGAAGACACCATCCTCTCTAAGCCAAGGCCTATAGTGTGAGCTGCTGGGCTTAATTGCAAGGAAATGAGTGCGAGTGGGACATTTTGTGTGTGCGTGGGCGTGTTTTTAGCGGGATCCCTATCTGTGAGATACAGCCACTGTGAGCCAAAGGTGATCTGTGCCCGCTGTGCCACTCATGCCTAACCCTCTGGACACTTTGCTGCCGTCCAATGGGCCCCAGTGTGTGTCCAGGTTAGTATATACCTGCATGAGTGTGCACAATTTTGGCTTGTTAGCTCGAGATATGACATGCCTTCTGGCGTCAGTGTGCGTGTGTGTGCATGTGTGTGTGTGCGCGTGTGCGTATGTGTGTCTTGCCAGAAGTTAGCTTGCCCATGGAGTCTTGGCCCTGCTCCATCCACCAGGTGTGCGGTTGGCTGTATTAGTTGGCATGGACAGAGCCTTATATACCAGGACACTTACTCCCACTCTCCACCCAATTCCTTCCCTCTCTACAGGCCCAAATATATGTCAACACCAATGATAGTCTGATGCAAATCTGACCAAAGATCTAATAGCAAACATAAAACTATGGCATTGAAAGCCTAATGCATACACAAAATGTGATCTTTGGTTGATAAGAAACCTATTTAAGACACACTTAGTACTTGGGAAATGAGAGTAAAATTTATAGAAATACTTAAAAAAAGTAACTTTGTACATATAGGATATGAAAAAAGCAGGGGGCGAATGGGGGGTCTTTGATGTTCTATGCCGAGATGTCTAATGGAGATGACCTAGAAACAGCCTGGCCTAGTCCTCACTTGGATCATGTTAGCGTCCCAGCTTGCATCCAGACTCTTCTAATCTTCCCTTAAAAAATGGATTCTAGCATGGTACATTTATTATTCATCTCCCTCCGCTCTCTCTTTCTCGCTTTTCCTTCTGTCTCCTTTTCTCCCGGCTTTCTTTCCCTCTCTCTCTCTCTTTCTCTTTCTCTTTCTCTCATCTACTCCTCACTTTGCCTCATTAACCCGTGGTAGCAATGAATTAGGATGCCGAACGCAGAGGTAGTGAGTGTCACGCAGCGCTGGCCACACACCGTTGGACCGGACAAAAGTGCATTAGCGCCGATATTAGCAGAGGACTGTTCTCATGGTATTAAAGCTAATGCAGAACCGCATGTAACTTTTCCTTCGCTTTGAACATTTGGCACACAACACTGGAGATACTGTCCGGTAATAGTCACGGTGGCAAGTTAAGTAAATTCAGATTCAGCATATTTGTGTTTTTCAAAGATTATAATCAAATTGGAAGAATTCATTTTGCTCCCTAATTTGCTGAACAATGTGCATCAGTACGGCAGCTCCTGTAGGAGGAAAGTGTTATACTGGTTTAATGAGACGGTCTGGGTGGATTCACCAGTGTGTGTGTGTGTGTGTGTGTGTGTGTGTGTGTGTGTGTGTGTGTGTGTGTGTGTGAGATGGGCTGGCATTACATTTTTTTTTTAAGAAGACCCCTCATTACTGTCTTCACGTGTAAGGTGTAACCTGAGTGCTACAACCCATTTGTGAAAGTGTGTGTATCCAAACTTCTAACATGTATGTACATTCCGATGTCTAAACGCTGTATGTGTGTGCACGCTCGCTCTGCCCTTCTCTTTTAATGAGAAAAAAATGATTAGAGAAGAATTGCTATCACGTCATCCAATCTCTACACACACACACACACACAAAGCTCAGCTATTATCAGGGAGAGGTATCTTTGATCACAAAAAGGAGACAGAAAGACATAGCGGAAAGAGAATATGTGAGCAGCAGATGAAATGGAGAAAAACTAGAGAGAGAGAGAGAGAGAGAGAGAGAGAGAGAGAGAGAGAGAGAGAGAGAGAGAGAGAGAGAGAGAGAGAAAGAAAGAAAGAAAGAGAGGCGATGGTGGACGATTCCTTTTACTAATTCATGACTGTGGTTTTACAGTGGCTATTTTAGTTAGGCTTAAGAGTTATGGATGCCTTTTAAGACATTGTTTTAAGCTTATGATATCCAACAATCTACACACGCATCTGTGAAAGTCTGCAGTGACACCTTGCGAGGGCCGTTGGGTGTCCTTGTGTATGAATATGTGCGCGTCCGTCCGTGAGAGTGTGTCCCCGTGGGGAGATGTTGTGTGCTTAGTTAGGTTGAGTGTAGCCACACGACAGGACACAATAACAGATGGGAGAAAGACTCGGGTTGGCAATGGAGAGAGAGAGAGAGAGATAATTGATAGTACACATACCAGTGGGACGCACGCATGCATTACGCATATGGGGACGTGCTCATTCTCAAACGCAGACAAAATATGCAGAGTTTCCACACACACACAGACACACACACACACACACACACACAGACAGACAGACACACACATACACACTGTCCACCTGTGGCAGCAGTAGCGCTGCAATGGCGCTGGCTGGGATAACACACAGGCGTATGGAAACATTGGAGCCTTGAGTACGCAAAGCTAGCTTGGCCAGCCAGTTCATTTGATAGAGTTTGATTTCATGCCAGGCTGCGTGCTAAGAGGGAGGGGGCTCTCGTGGTGAGAAAAGAGAAAAGATATACGATGTATGCTTGGCTTGTCACACGCACATTATGGCTTAACGTAGCTGTATGAAATTGGAAAAACGCCATTTAGACCCCTGTGTTGACAGCAGAGAGATGAAACCGCGGCAGAGAAAGACAGGTTTTTTTTGCTGTTAATTTGAGAACATCCTGATAAGATTGGATGACTGATGACACTCTGGGAAAGAGCTAAATTAGGTGGAAAAACTCGGTGTCAAATGCAAAGTGTAAATGATCTGTTTTGTCTCGGGCTGAACTTCTATTCCCTTCTTCTTTACCGTATCTAATCCCTTTCATCATTCTCTACATCTCCATTTCCCACGTCTCTTTCTCATCCGTTCTGTGTGTGTGTGTGTGTGTGTGTGTGTGTGTGTGTGTGTGTGTGTGTGTGTGTGTGTGTGTGTGTGTGTGTGTGTGTGTGTGTGTCTGACCGCATGCAGTTGTGTGAACTAATGACCGAGGGGCTACCAAACGCCTGCACAAAGCCAGCCTCTGTGCTGCTTGCCCGGGCCAAACATCTCGTGGCTTGGCCAAATGATGACACCCACACCCACACCCACACACACACACACACACACACACACACACACACACACACACACACACACACACACACAGTCAAAGTGTCAAAGTCTCAGTGCCATATTTTCTGATTAGAACTTTCAATTTAGAATCTCATCAAACAGAAAGATTACCCACACATACAGAGAGAAAGAAAGACTGGGAACAACTACAAGGCTATCGGTGTGTTCCAACAGTGTGTGTATTTGTTTCTGTTTGGGGTGGAGGTCCTCTCTGTTTAAGGATTAGAGGTGGACACTGACATTTAAAAACAAACCACAGGCAAACACAGGCTCTCTCACACACACACACACAAGGGAGTTTGTCAGGCCAGCATTGTGCACCTGTAGAATAACAATCGTCAGTCAATTACACCATGACATGGTCTCTTGATGGTGACCCAGTGGAATACATTAGTGCCCCCTTACACAGTCATTAAAACACACAACTGACAAACAGACACTTGTTATTAACCCCCCTGGCCGTTGAGTGGCCAGTGTAATAACCACAAATACACAGTGGATGTTAGAGTAGGACAATTGTCTTTAATAGTATACGTGTTGGATAAGGTTACATTTCTATGGAGGTTCAGATGTTTTTTTTTAACTTTTTTCACAGCATATTAATTTTAAAGTAATCGTATAGCTGCATAATGCTTGTTTCAGTTTGAGTAAAGCTCCGGCCTACAATATATAATTGAGCAACCGGTGTTGCCAACACCTTAAAAATCTTGTGCAATTGTGGTCTCCCTCTCTTATTTTTAACGGCTATCCATCCTCTTGTCATTATTGTGTATTGGTTGACTTAATGAGATATTCTTCTCTATTGCCTCTTTTTTAATAAACGGTTCTGCGCAATCTTGATCAAATAAAAACTAGCGCCAAAACCCATTGAATTTGATGTCATGAAAAAGCAACTGTGTGCTTACAGAGATGCCAACTGTGTGTACTAGCAGCAGCCATTACATATCAAATCCCCATCTGGCACTTCATGTTCAGATTGTAGCTTGCGCGGGCTCATCATTCGGTCATCCTCGCATCCTTTTTTTTAAACGATAAACAGAAGAGATAAGGCTCCATCATGCTCAAGGACACCTCGCCAAAAGCAATGCTAATTCATTTACGGAAACACCCTTTGGCCAGTGCAGAGGTCAATGCTGTTATCTTTCGGTTATGAGACGTTCACACACATTGACCAATGGGTACTCTGCTGCCTTCCGCTTTTAAAGGTGCAGTGTGTAATATCTGAACATTAAGTGGCATCTAGTGCAGAAAGTTCTAAAATACAACGCTCCCCCTAGGTAACCCCTCCCTTTTGAATAATAACAGACGCTAGAGTGGCCCTTAGTTTAGCAATGCGTTTGTCCATTGTGTTCTACTGTAGAATCATGCTCAGTGCTTTATGGCAGCATCCATGGTGCCAAGCCCTGCTCTCATGTAGATATAAAAGGCTCATTCTAAGGGAATTAAAAGAAAATAACTTTTATTCTCACTCCATTTCTACCAAGTCTGTTCTGAAAAATGCCATTAAATTGTACACACTGCACCTTTAAGGAAGCCCCTTTCCAAAGGGCTTTTATTACTAAATCTTTTGGATTCATGCCAGAACAATCATCTCATCTTTCCAGTATGTTTTTATACTTGTTTAACTAGGCATTCAAACTGCTCTCACATTGTTACAGTCTGTTCCTGGGGTTGTGTTAGTAGCCTTGGGTTAGCCTCATCGACGCCCCTATCAGATGAATGGACATTGGGCAGCGTCTTACCATCATAGCACCCACCTGAGCCTTGCACGGCCACAATGGGCACACACACACACACACACACACACACCAGGCACAGAGGGCTCCTACCACCTGGCACACTGGCCACATACACACAGCAGATGGCTTCAAAATCAGCCCCCAGATGAAGGGCGCAGCTGAGGAATCCTAACCGCGTTTTGTTTTGTGTGTAAAATGTGTGTGTGTGTAGCCGGGCGTCATACCAAGCACTTTACAATAGGTATTGGATTATCGACCAGGATCCTCTCTTTTGTTCCGCTGTCCTCGGGCCACCTATTGAGATCGTGTGTTGTGAGTGTGAGTGTGTGTGTGAGTGTGAGTGTGCGCGTCCATGCATGCTTGCTTGTGTGTGTGTCACGGTGGATGCCCCTGTCATTGTCAATGCTCAACAGTGCCTTAAAATGCAGGAGTGGCCCCCGAAAAAGAATCAGAATTTCACGTGAATGTCCATCTGCTGACTGCTTTACCACACAGACAATAGGTAGTTTCTTCAGATGGAAAGAGAGATAAATGAAAAAGGGATGGAGTGAGAAATGGTAAACGGCATGTAAAGCTGGGCGTGCTGACAGATGAACAGAGACACACGCAGTGACCAATGGCAGGGCCAGGGCCGAGCAGACAGAGATAATGAAAGAGTGGAAGGGAAAGGAGGCTTTTAATCCTTTAACATTAGGTGTGTCTGTGTCCTTGACCGCAGCGGTGTACAGATGACCACTTGAATTCGTTAATCACACCAGTGGTTGCACCTCTCTTCCATCACTTCCCTCGCTACTCCACCTTCCGCATACTCTTGCTCTACTCTCTTTCTGCTTCATCCATCCATCCATCCACCCACCCATCTATCCATCTATCTGTCAATATCTATATATGTATCTCCCTTCCTTCCCTTTTCTCTGTATCTCTCCTATCTTTGTCCCATCAAAACAGGACTCATTAGTAAAAGCTTCCCCTCTGTGTGTTTGAGTGTGGGTATGTGCGAGCGTGTGTGGGTGCGTGCGTGCGTGCGTGTGTGTACGCGGGCGAACAGAGCACAGAGGGACTTCATTAGTGCATCTAACACGTTGTTCGTGCCACCGTCGTGTTGCTCCGGACAACCTTGAGCTATGGAGTTGGTTAAAAATAGACGAAGAAACGAGTCGACATAAAACACGAGATATCAAAGCGTTTTTTTACGTCCAGCAAAAAATTATTAATTAAAACGAATACGAGTTAAAACAGAAAAACAGCTTCCAGGAGCATACTGGAGAAGAAAAAGAATGATTTGCAACAAAATGCTTATGGATATTTAAAAAAAAAAAAATCCTCTTACTGTCATACTCAGACACTAGAAAAACTGGTATGCACAATCATCCATCCCACCACATATTCTACATCCTCAGGCACGGCTATATAAACAGCTTTCAACACACAAGTGCTCTCCGGAGGATTTCATTCCATCATGGCATCATTGTCTGTACGCATACACTTCCCAAACATCTGTCAAAAAGCTAAAAAAACAACCTACATGTTGAAACGCATCCTGATGACTCAAAATATGTTACTGGTGCGATAAGCACACAAATAAAATCAATTATAACAGTGACCCACAAAAGCCCTGCAGAAGAGAATGAATGTCTGTGGAATCAGGGAGTGAGAATGTGTTGTTACATGCCACTAATTCACTTGCTCTTCTCTATTCGTCTCTTTACTACTTTGCCTTTTTTTCCCTCCTTCTCCCTTGCTGTCAAAACTTTCAATGGGTTTTTCTATAGCTGCACCTAAACTGGCAGTGCTGCGAGTTTGTGTGTGTGTGTGTGTGTGTGTGTGTGTGTGTGTGTGTGTGTGTGTGTGTGTGTGTGTGTGTGTGTGTGTGTGTGCGTGTGCATGTGTGTGTGTGTGTGTGTGTGTGTGTGTGTGTGTGTGTGTGCGTGTCAGGTTTAGATATTATTCCTTCTATGCAAATTGAAAATTTTCCAAGACCAGATTCCTTGTTGTTTTCGGGTTTTATTTTCGAAACAGAAGCCAGCCAAAACTGCAGGCTCTTTGGCTCGGTTGTGTGACACACACACCACACGCGCACACACACACACACGCACACACACACACACACACACACACAAAAAACAACATACCTCAACGACCTAGTGTAGCATTGCTTTCCCAGGTGATGTTCCACACATATTACAGTGAGCATATCAGCACAGAAGAAAATAAATACAACGATAGCTAAATAAATAACGGGACCTCTGCCAAGCTAAGTGAATGGGTGTCACTTTGACAAATGCACAGCCCTGAATCTTAGTCAACATTGTATTGTTTGTCGTCTCTCGCTCCCTTAAAAAAATAAACACAAACACACACATACACATTATTATGTGTGGACTGTGAGTGACAAACAACAAACAGTGCTTGCGTGCACAAACAGTGCATTAAAAGCACACAAACACACAGGCTGATTAGACATTCAAAATATTGAATGGTTGACAGGTCTTGAGCAGTGCTGAGGGAAACGGAGTGAATTCTAATGAGCTACCGTTTACACCGAGAGCTCCGTCCTCAAAAGACTGGATAGACACACACACAAACACAAACACAAACACACACATACACACACACACACACACACACACACACACACACACACACACACAAACAAATAAGCAGACTGCACACAAGGACGGTGCATAGATACAATCGTCATTATGCCATACTGTATGAGTGCACATCTAAAATACAACCACAGAGGACAATTATGCAGAAGTCAGCCTGGTCAACCAATAATGTAATCATCTCACCCTCCTGTTCTATCAATATATAGTCAACCATTTTACCCAGGAGCTAGATCACTCCTCCACAAAAGTTTACAACAGGCTGCTGCATCAGTAAACCACAAACTGCAAATGCAAAATCATTAGAACATTCACCCTATTCACTTGACTATCCCACTGTCCTATGCACCTGACCTGAATGTTTCCCTATTACACACAGCTGACCAGAACAGAAAGGCCATTCACCCAGCAGTCATCATAGCTGTTGCCATGATTGAAAGCAAGCTCTTAAAAATTAGAGGTGGTGCATTCGGACGCAGCACTAACATTTTATGTGTGACTTTGACTAACGTGACAATCAATGAGGGAGTATAGCCGTAGACTCGCTTGCTTTAGATTGCTTGTTAAAACTAAACAGGGTTTTTTCTTTTTAAAGAGGGCACTTCAATGTCCAGTTGGAAAATGGTCCACTCACGAGGAAAAAAATGGGAGTTAAGGCTGTATTTAATCCAGAGTATAAAAAGTGCCCCTGCAAATAGCTCTGTGTGCTGTAAAGCACAAAAGATTAAGCTGCAAGCAAAGCGCTTCACAAAAAGTCAACAACCACCACTCACTCTCCAATCCAAAAAAAAACTGAGAAAAGTGACCAAAGGACTCACATTATCACTCTCTCCAAAATGTCCTTGAAAATAACAGAAAAAGGCTAGTTTGTTCAATTTCCTTTTTGACTACAGCACTCCAAAAAAATCAACACAAACAAAAAAAACAGCTGACGTTAAATCCAATTCATATGGAAAAGGAAAAACCAACACATAAAAAAAAAGACTAAATAATACAAAATGTCTTCCTACCTTCTTTAGTTTGCCGTTGCGCGTGCCGACAAAAGCGACGGTGTTTCCGCGGTAATCGTAGGCGGCCACCGATGTCATGCCGTCGTCCTTGTCGATGAAGAGGGGGATGCCCTCGATGGTGCTGGTGCCCCCTAGAGGCTGGTTGAAGTCCTGGCCACAGAAGTTATCGTCGATCTGCAGTGGCTGGTGGAATGGCAAGAAAAAAAAAAAGAGACAACAATCAGACAAGAGGGTTTTGGACATGGGAATACAACTGGTTCAAAGGTCAATTCTGATTGTGTGGATGTCATTTTTATATTATTCATTTGGTTCCCCGAATGAGAACAAAACAGTGATGTACTGCAAACAGGTTGGAAAGTTGTAACATAAAAGACAGATTCACTTCACATTCATTTTTTGAGTATGAAGGCTATCATTCTAAAAGCGCCTCAGTGAATGTTCTATTTTGTGCATTTTTCTTCCCCTGATTGAGTACATCCACAGCTCCACACAGTTCAGTACAATACAAATAATAGCCCCTTTTTGTGTTTTCAAGCCTTATATCAACAGTTCAAAGTAAACAGAGAGAGAGAGAGAGAGAGAGAGAGAGAGCGAGAGCAGGAAATGAAACATAAAGGTCTGCAGCCGGATAAAGCCCGGGACTTCAAGCGCTTTAGCTGAGTGATTTCCAAGGGCAGGCCCCCCTCAAAACAAATCTTGAAAGCAGCAGCAGCAGCACAGCCCAGTGTAAACTGAAATGTCCACTTGTTACTTGTGTTTCCATATCAAACAGAGGGCTATATAGGTGTGTGTGTGTGCGGTCAAGCTTCAACACTTTTGACTTGATTATCCGACATGTTAAGCAGCAGCCTGTTCAAACAGGAGCCATTCATTCATTCATAGGCATTCTCTCTTTCTTCCTAATCAAATCCCAACCGTGCGGGGAAAAAAAAACCTTCAGCTTGTTGTAAGGTGTTCAGTCACGGTGGTGATTGTAATGCTGGTGGTGGTGACCATGTGACACAATATCTGAAGCATTCCTGTGTCAAGAGGTTCCCATCACCCCTGGCAATCCACTGACCCTTAGGATGCCTTAACCAGTGACCACACACACACACACACGTGATATTTGGTCAGCTGCCTTTGAAGGGTCAAAGAAAGCGAATGGTTTGTTAAACTCACAGATTTAAATGTGTACTTTTATACACCTTTTCAGTAGGGCTGGCCCAAATTATTCTAATATTCGAATACTCGTTCGGAAAATTAGTATTCGGAGCTTAAATTAGTATTCGGAGCTTCGTTTTTTTTTTTTTTTTTTTTATTATAATTTCTTTTTTTTTGCAAGAAGCTAGTAGTACTGCAATATAATGTCATCAAATTATTTTATATTTGGATATAAAAGTTAGTAATATTGTAGTAGTAGTAGTAGTAGTAGTAGTAGTATTGCTCATTTAGGAGGATATTACATCACTAAGTGTCATAGCGCATCCATTACTTCACCTCCGAGCGCGTAAATCTTCAACAAAATATGCAGATACTGTCAAAATCGGTTCCAGGGAGTATATAGGGATTATTAACGTTTAAAAAATAAATTATTAAATTTTTTTTTAATTATTATTGTTATTTTTTTTTTTATGTTGTTTTTGATGGTGTGCTTTTCTGGAACGAATATTCGAATATTCGCTCGGAAAAACCAACGAATATTCGAAGCCTGAAAAATGGCATTCGGGCCAGCCCTACTTTTCAGAATGAATCTAGTATCAGTATGGATTCTTCCAATTCAATATCTGACAGAGAATTGACCAAGAGTTTGATAACACATTGGACATTGTTCACTGATGTTATCTTAATAGGACTTTTTTCTCGTTTTTATATCCTTTGAATCCATTAAAGTAATATCTTCAAGGCGAGTAATAACCTTAGGCTCTGGGGAATTTCTCATTCAACATATTCTTACATTCTATAGACAACACGATTTATCAGTTAATTAAAATTAATCCTCAGCGCAATAGATAATGAAAGTTATAGCTAGTGGCCTAGCCTCATCATTAAAACGCCCAGCTGTCAATCAAAAGAAGGTACCTTTTGGATGCTGTTAGGGCCATTCTATTTTCGACAGAGACCAAATGTGTGCGAGTCAGTGTGAGCGTGTGAGCGTGCGTGTCAGACACTCAATGACTGCTAAAGTGCAGACTGAATGGGCTTCAGTTTGTCAACTGGAGCCAACCGACATATGTGAAAGTACACACACACACACACACACACACACACACACACACACACACACACACACACACTTTTGTGAGTGTGTAAATGGTGGTGTAATCCAAGGTCTTATCACTACATCATCTGATTGATCCACACTGGAGAAAAGATAACACCCTCCCTCACTCACTCACTCTCTCTCTCTCTCTCTCTCTCCCTCCTGATCTGCCTAAATTGCCTGCAGCCCAGCACATGTCAATAACCTGTTATTCTGCCTTTTTCTACTTTCTCACTCTTTATCTCCATCTCCTTCTAGCGGCTACAGCCTCTGAGCACACATCAATATGACCCGGCTGTCCTTCCCTACCTCCGTCCATCCGTCCCCTCTCGCCTAATGGCTTTGATTGTCCCTCTTCATACATCCCTTTCTCAGATGCTACTCTGTCTCTAACATATCTCTTTGACCTGGGTTATGTTCTCCTAAGAGTGTAAAGAGAGTGAGGGTGTGTGTGTGTGTGTGTGTGTGTGTGTGTGTGTGTGTGTGTGTGTGTGTGTGTGTGTGTGTGTGTGTGTGTAGGTTGGCAGGTCTATAAACTGCTGTCAAGTAAGAGCTTGCTCTCCATTTCTTTCTTTGCACGGTGACATGGACACAAGAAAAAAAGAAAGAATGATTTAATTGAAGCGTGTGTGTGCGTGTGTGTGTGTGTGTGTGTGTGTGTGTGTGTGTGTGTGTTCAAGTGACTGACAGGAACACACTCAGCCATTACCTGAAACAACTTTCTTTTGTGGCCACTAATGGCCATGGGGGCCATTTCTTTACTCCGAACAAAGGCGACTGACAGACAACACACACTGACCAAGACTTGTAAACCCATGTGTGCACAAACACAAACACAAACACACACACACACACACACACACACACACACACACACACACACACACACACACACACACACACACACACACACACATGACATACCACGACTAGGGGCAACCGTTTTAAACTATATAGGCTTGGGGAAAAAATTCATCAATCTGGATTAGAGTCAGCCCTGCCAAATACTAACACAAACACACACAAACACATACACACACAGAAACAAACACAACCCCATGACGTCAGAGCCTAAGGGAAACTAGTTAAAAGGGTTAATCAATCTTCTATTGGGAAGACTAACTGTCGAACCGTATACAGTAGCCCCTGGAGTCCATAAGGGTTAACACACACACACACACACACACACACACACACACACACACACACACACACACACACACACACACACACACACACACACACACACACACACACACACACACACACACACACACACACACACACACACACACACACACACACACACACACACACACACACACACACACACACACACACACACACACACACAGTAACCTATAAAGGTCTCTCTGGGGCACTGGAGGGGTAAAGGTGATATAGCATTCCTGCAGGTCCGGTAGGTTTAAACTGTATGGATCAGCATGGAATAAAAAGGCCTTTTTTTCCCCCTTGAGGTCGGAAAGCATTTTAAATGGAGGCTACACATTCTGATGTGGTTTCGGGCAATTTAAGGCACTCAAACATTCCCCATGTGAATAAGAGCTGATATGCTGCAGTATAGAAAGAGTATGCCCCCTCCCCCTCTCTGTGGTGGTCTCTGAGGGGTAATCGGCTAGAGAGCGTCTTTAACGTTGTGCATCGGGGTTCTTAAAGAGGCAGAACTCCGTCGGGGAAGAATGAGTTAAGCCCAACCAACGACAACCTTCCACTGACTTTGGCAGCAGAGTCCTTTACAAATTCAGATAAGGACGTGTGTTGTTTTGGTTTTTTTTCAAAGGGGTGCATGTGGCGCTGAAAGGAGCTGTGGATTTGTGGCCCACTGGGGGCTTGGCCTTTTCTCCTTGGAAAGAAACAGCTGATATGAGTGAGTGTCAAAACCGAAAAAGAAGAACTACTTTTTTTTTTCTACCACATTCACTTTCACAGAGAGCTATTCATTTAAAACATTGTTATAGATGTGTGTGTATATATTCCATAACACGGGTGGAATCTTGATTTATTTTTTCATTCTGGATTGATCGACCAATCAATTGCTTTGGCTATAAAAGGTCAGATAATAGCAACAACAAAAAAAGAACCATTACAAACCCATGGACACATCACGTGCAAAACACAAATCTATTCAGCTTATTAACAAGAAAGACAGACGAAAACAGAAAAATAGTTACTCTTTAGGAGGTATAACCAATACATTACAACTTAAACTGATTATAAAAGTGATATCAATATAAATTCTGCCAATTGACAATCAATGAGTCGACTAATTAATTTAAGCTCTGCTGCACACCCCGATGGGATATTTACCTAAATCTCCATAAGCTGTGATCTTTAAAGGCCAGGACACACCAGCCCGATAATCGCCGTCGTCAAAAAAAAAGACGAATCTGTTTGGTGTGTGCCGTGACGTCGGCCGACGTAGAGGTCGTCGGGCTTGTTTTGAGCCTGGCGGCCGCCGATTGAACATGTTCAATCGGCGGCCGACCGTCTTTCATTTGGAGCAATTTGATTGGTGGAGGGCTAGCGAATCAGTGAAGCCCGGAAGTGAGGCGGGTAGCACAAACAGCTAACAACAGCTAGCCATCGTTTTAATGTGTTTGTTCGTTTCGTTTTGAGAGTACTCACATGCATCAACCCTTGTTGACTGCTCGACACCATGCTCGACACTCTCTGCTAAAAATTGTGCTCTTATGGTCCATAAATATAAATACGTATTTCTATCTAAGTTTATGCTCTAGAGAGATGTCCAATCATTTCCGGCTTTCGTATTTTTTCGGGCCACAATACAGATTAGCGCCGCCTGCTGTTGTGGAGACATACGTCCCGCGAGTGTACGGAAAATAAACAGTCGTCTCGGTGTGTTCTTTGGCCGCGACGGGAAGATTGGAGCTTCCTGAAACGGCCGACTCCATTTTTTGCGTAGTCGGAACATGTCGGACTGGTGTGTCCTGGCCTTAATGGGCATATACAGGCCGAGTGTGAACCATTATACTCATGGTGTATATTTACAATGTATGCGAGCTGTCAGCTGATATCCAAGGTCACAGAGAAATATGTGAGCAAGATACTGCTGATACATTATACCAGGGTTGCACACACACACGCACGCGCGCGCGCGCGCACGCACGCACGCACGCACGCACGCACGCACGCACGCACGCACGCACGCACGCACGCACGCACGCACGCACGCACGCACGCACGCACGCACGCACGCACGCACGCACACACACACACACACACACACACACACACACACACACACACACACACACACACACACACACACACACACACACACACACACACACACACACACACACACACACACACACACACACACACACACACACACACACACACACACACACACACACACACACACACACACACACCTAGAAGAAGTCATGTGTGTTGGTAGCTAACAGCCGCCACAACTGTGGTGGTTTCCCCCTGGGTGGAGCCGCTTCACCCACTTTACACTGCAACCCGATGAAACACAGTCATTCATATGGTACCAAAAAACACGCATGTATATACACAACCCAGCCCACAATAACACTGACTGATTACAGATGTGCGTTGGCTGGCTGGCCGGCTGGCTCAAGGACATGGTTGAGTAATCATTCCCGTATGATTGCTATTTCTTTAACGTATTTATTGCGTCAAGAAAAAAATATGTCCGAGGCACACATTAAGCCCGAGCTCGAGTGGAGTCCGTCAATAGCGACCTCTATTCAGTGCAACCATATGGAAACAGCAGAATACAATATGGGGCTTATGTACAGCAACATAACATGCTGTGTTGTTGAGTGAATTCACAGCTGTAAATTGCGGCTGTTAAGGTGGAAGGAAAACATGTATGGGCAAAGTAAAAACAGCAACATTCATTTAGCTGCAAGTTCCTTTAACAGGCGCTGCGTTTCTCAGTAAAAATATGTTTGTAAAAGAGAAAACTACTCGACACATGTGTTTCTGTTTGGTGGTGGAGAGCTGGAAGGGAGTGAAGTGGACAAAAGAGAGGGCGACAGAAGTAGCTGGTATTAATGCTGACAGCATGGCTTTCATAACAAGCCTGCAATTCATATGTGAGTGTGTCTGCGAGAGAAGTGGACATTATCTGGTATCAACACAGCTGTTCCTATATGTATTTATGTATGTGAGTATGTTTGCAGATGGAGGTGCATTTTTCCTGGTGCGCGTGTGTGTGTGTACATGCGGCTGGCTAAAAGCAGAGGATTCTGGGAGAGGGCAGCTCATAAATTACCCAGAAATCTCAGCGGGGGCCTTGAACTCATGGAGACACTGCTGGATTCTCTTCAAGAAGAATAAACACAAAAAGTGCAGCAGAGATTGTGTGTGTCTGTGAGTGTGTGTGTGTGTCTGTGCGTGCGTGCGTGCGTTTTCTCGTGTTCATGTATCAATGTGCTCGCCCTTGTGCTTATTTATAAAGCAGAAGAGCGACAGAGCATCTGATGGTATCCATTGTTGTTACAAAGTTGTTACGTCTATCAGTGTGGACAGTTGACATCAAAGAATAATATAGGTCCCTCTCTTGTACAATAATATATAGAATGTATGGCAGCCCTCCCCCCCACACACACACACACACACAAAGCTTCATGATGCTCACCAACTATGACAGTGTACAGCACAGACAACAGGCCTTAACAGCTTTGACTCAACTGCTGGAAACTGGCCGCAAACACAGACTGCCATACAGATATAACAAACACTCCACACATACTTAGTGAGGCTGTGAATTATTCTATCAATATTTATCTGTTTCTATGGGGAGCTCAATGAATAATGATAAACCATTAGGCAGTAGGGTTGGGCGATGCATACCAAACTGAACATTGACCATGTCCACTGTGAAAAAACCGTGATGGACGATGCACAGAAACCAACACAGGCACAGTGAGCAACTTTGTAGTGTCATCGCTTTATCTTGTTTTAATGGGTGGGATATTCATTTTAATTGTAGGCTACTGTAACCCAGGCTTACTATTGCCAGTCCTATTATATTTTGAAACATTCCTTTTGTTTTGATAAGCCGTAAAATGTGGTCAAAAGTAATGGTATAAGCCATATCAAGAAGAAAATGGTTGAACATGTTTTACTATTCAGCTGTCAGAGTATGTCACCACCACAAAGGGTTACATTTTATTTTATTTATTTACTTTGATGGGCTTACAAGTCAGCCAATGGGTGAGCTCAATAAGTCTACCAGCTGACCAATCAACACCAATTAACACCTTAATCCCAAAGGTTAGGCCTCCATAGAGAGAACAATGTTCAATGCAATGAGCATGTAGTACGTGAATGTAAAAACAAGCACAAATCCAGGCAGGCAGACACAAAAACACGCCTCACAAACGACCATTATGTTTAGGATAACAAGGTGCAGAAGTCTCATATGGACGCAGACGTCAGCTGTGACGCCATTGACTCCACTGAGATGTTTTATTGGTCGTGTCTCAAAGGTGTTGCGCGATGCATTAACGGCATCTCGAGGGAGACTTTTTTTTGTTACCCTCCTGCATAAAAGTGTCAACACTGATGATTTAAAACGCAGGACTAGACATGTAATGCATTATGGGGAGAAAAAAAATGTCCGAAGAAGAAATCTATTTTTGTCCAAACTATTTACGATCTATGAATCATTTCCTTCCAAGACACTGTAGCTATTTTTTGTTTAGTTTTGTTTGGAAACTGCTACTGGATCTTTACTGATCAATAATTTAAAGAGACAACTGCAGCACTTCCATATTCATGGGTTGCAGGCAGCAGGGTAGTAGTTTTTCTGTGTTGAGTGCACTCCAGGCAAAGACAGTGAAACCTCAATGAGTTGGCACATATTCAGAGAGAGAGCGGCTTCCAAAAAGCTGTCACCACGTGTTAAGACCCCAATCCAACCCGATGGGAGAGAAAGAGAAACAATGTATTCTGTATGTAGTTATACAAAAAAAAAATACACCCCTAAATCCACAAAAGGAGGCATGCAGAGTCCCTGGAAAATAAAGCTATGCCAACGTACGGTCACAGGCAGAAGAGCGAAGTGCTTGTGATCAAAAGATCATCGGTTCAAATCCCCACAGCAGCTGGGAAATGTGGCTTGGTAAAAAAAAAAGTGAATGAGTGAGTGAACACGCTCACCACAGGTGCCCTTAAGCAAAGGACTTAACCCCTAGCTGCCTTGATGGAGCTGCCCAGTGACCAGCAGACAAAGAGTGGTCAGGAGATGTAAAGGCTTCAAAACACCATCATATATTTGACCAAAATTCAAGTGCCACCTGAAACTAAAGACATACAGTAACACAGGGAGCATTGAGTAGATTATTAATACTAGTGCAGTGGAATGAGGAAGTAACAAAAGGCTGTGTCTGCCATGTCACGCTCGTCAATGTAAGTCTTGGTCGAAGCAGCCAATCAAATCAGAAGGAGGCGGGTTTTACTCGGGTATTACTTCATGCCAGTCTTCACTGCAGGCTGCACACAGCAGCATGATATAAATATGATAACTTCTACATAATGTGGTCAAGAAAACTTCAAAATCAAGGATGCACACCCTTGTGCCGTGTGCAAGCCACATCTGGAAGCTCAGGCCGATCTGCTACGAAAACCACAGACAGGAGTGAATCTGGAGAATCATATTGTCAAAATCACTTTGTCAAAATCAGTGAATATCTATAGTGAATCAGAATATCTTTACCTTTCTGTACTCTGTGTGCTGAAAATAAATCTGGTGTTAATACACAGCCTATGCTCTGTAAACTGGTATGTTAACAAACAGTATGTAAATAAATAGAGAGAACCATAAAGCTGGTCGCACATGTGGCCATTTCAAAAAGAAAAATGTAAGCACATAAGCAAACAGGAGAGTATTAGCATGCGCAATACAAGCATAAGCCCTGCCCTACATTCTCTGATTACTCCTGATAATGATGTATGCAACACACCACCCACACACACACAATACAGATCAATACATAATTACACTGACAATTAGTATCATTAGAGTGGTGCTCGAGATGGGGATTTGTGAGCTAAACAGCCCTCAGAGAGAGAGAGAAAGGTCAGGACGAGAGACAGAGAGGGAGAATTAAGCAGCTCACACACAGTATGCAGCATGGGGTCTTTTCCAAAAGGTTTTCTATTGTCTTTTAATAAATGGGATGAGAGCGACACTTCGGCACAAGAGTGGCTGTGACATTGTTAGCTCACACATACACACACGCCACTGTAACCCAAACAAAAGTCTATCCTTCATTCAAACGAACAAATTCCCAATTTCAAACCAGATCACCCATTATTAACCTAAACCTGACCCAGCCATTTGGTACCAAATAACGTTTAAGACAACCTGCCCAATCAGCGTCCCTCCAACCAAGCTGGACTCATTTAGACTGTCAATTACCCTGCGCTCATCAACTCCGGCTCAATTAATCGGGTCTAATTACTTTAACGCATTTGCAGGCACATCCTTTTAGATTAGGGGCTGCAGAAATGGAATTGTGTTTTTACAAAAGAGACCACACAAGTGAGTTACGTTTCATTAGGTGATATTCATAATGATGGAATTTAATAAGGTTAGGAGCGGGCCAAATGCACTTTGTCTTTTCTGTCACAACGTAATGAAAATATCTGCTCGCTTTGCTTAATGGGGATGCTCGGGACGTGCAGAATATTTGTTTAAGGATGTCGAAACCGCAAGGAAAGAATATACCAGTAATATTACCTTAATATTAATATTACCAGTACTATGTTTGTCGAACACTTTTCATCAAATAAATAATGCAGGTGGTTTAAAGAAATAAAACAAAATAGGATGGCCTAAAAATGGCTAATGCTAATACAAGAACTCATTGTGTGTGCATGGCTGCATCCAATTCAATGAGCCAGTTTAATACCCTCCTATATCATGTGCTCTTATCAGCCATATGTAAAAAGGATGGGTTAGAACATTTGCCTGTGCTAACTGTAATCAGTCTCCCGGGTGCAGCTCACCACAGGACGTTGCTTACTGTGAACACCAATGCTTTTTCACAGCAGCTACCCATGACTAGACCAAAACACACCAACTTAAAGCTCCGGCAGCAGCAACATCTGTTTGGAATAAACTGAAATAAAATGCTTTGGTATACTACTCAACAATCGCAGTCGTAATGATCGACCAAAGTAAATATCTCTATACACAGTTAAGAATTATTCCAGGGGGAAAACCCCCATCAGAGCGCCCCATACCACATCAACCCGCACTATTGCTGACAAGCTAACCAAAATATAAATTATAATGAATCATAAGTGATTGCGTCGATATTGATTTTGAGTTGGCATCCAAATCTCACCTTTGACACCGGCGGTGATGCGACAGCTGGCCTATGCAGCATAAAAAAATGAATATTTGAATTCAACTCTTTTTTTCCTTTTCTTTTTTTCTTTTGCTGAGACAGATTCTCCGATTGATTGATGCATTAGTGCGTGACAAAGTTCAAAACCTTCCCATCCATCAGGTGATGGAGAGAAAGCCGTCTGACATTTTGAATGGAGTGTAAGAGAAAAGTGCTAATGTGTGCGCCCCAATGAGGAGAAGGAATGTCCCAACCAAGTTTCTTTTTTCCTTTCTATCTTTTTTTCCTTACGTCCGATTTAAGTCAGTTCAAAGACCATGGGCCAGTTTCGCAGATATGGATTAAGCCTGTCTTGGACTACATGGCATTTACACTGGCCCATAAAGTGAAGCCAAAGATTCTGCATTAAGAAAATGCAGGCCGCATCACCGCTGCCTTGTATGAATTCCTATAGCAGTTAATATCATTTCTGTGGAAGAGGTACGTCTTTGAAAGTGGAAGTTCCAGGAAGGTTTGGCCCGGATTTGAACTTCATTCTCAGGATTAACTCAATTTTACAGCAAAAAAAAAAAACGTTAATCTGGCTAATATTAAATTATTTGTGATTCACTCTAAGTAGTTTAACACAGAGGACACACTAGGACTGTTGTGTAATAATGTGCTCAAGTGATCAAAGGAAAGCTTTCAGAAGACCACAGCTTCATCTGCTGCTCTGGTGTTAAATACCAAAACATTTACTAAATGAGTGCGTTCTAATAACCTAAAAAGGTTATGTAAAAAAATCCTCATTTAATGTGATGGTTTTTAATGAATAACAAAATATTGACCCCTGAGCCAAGAAATTCCCTGACCTTCTCACACACTTAAGGAGTTGTGCTGTGAGTCCTCATTATTTTAGCACCACCTACCAATAGAAATACACAACCTGGCAGATGAGCCACACACACACATACACACACACACACACACTAACACACACACACACACCCCACCGTTGACATGACAGAGAGGCGTGCTGCTGAAGAGGACAGCGTGGTGGCCAGGTGACGGACACGATATTATTTGTGCGGTGGCGAGCGTTCAATCACCCTCTCTCCTCTCCTCTCCTCCCTCCATCTCTCTCCCTTCTTTTCTGTCATCCGCCCTTTTCTCCAGCTGTTCTTGGCAGCGGTGGCGCAAAAAGATTTCTGGGGGCTATCACTCTTCCTCTCGCCTTCCTCTCTTCTCCGCCGGTGAATCATTGCCTCTCCTTCGTTGGAGCACACCCTGGCTGTAAAAAGGCTGGGCTGTCCTCTCCTCTTCCTCGCTCCCTATATGTCATTTTGTCTTGCTCTGTTTATCCCTCTATAATCAAAATCACCACTCTCGTCTCCTGTCAATCTCCCTTATGTCCCGGTCTTTGCTCGCTAGCTTTATGTTTGGCAACTTGTACACTTTTTTATCTACGAAAAAGGATGGAATCGGAATAATTCAGTCAGGTCACATTGAAAAACAGTTTTCAATCAGGATGAAAAACCTGATCATTTGACGCAAATCACTTCATTGCATGATTTCATCGTTTCCAGTCATATCAAAAATTGGAACTGCAACAGTAACATTGACGTCACATCTAAAAACACAGCTAGCCAGCCATGACTGCAGCGCAAAAAAAAAAACATGGCTCCACGTCAAACTGCTCTCACAACTGATGAGGTTGGATGTTTTCACGGTGCTAACACAGTAAAATAACATATCTGCATTCTTCATCTGGCCTACATTTTGCTGTTTTGGTTTCCAAAAAAAAATGCAGCATCAGTTAGCAGTACACATATGCACGGCTGCTGCGGCATAGTCATTTCCCACAGCGGCCAGTGCAGACAGGATAAAAAAAAAATGCCTCAACACAGTAATCTAGACTTGACCACTTGGAAAATAGCTATATGTACATGAAGGCAGTGCTTAACATCAGGTTTGAGAAACTCGCAAATATACATCCTGCATTCTGGTCAACAACAACAACAGCCAACAACCCCTGCGGCTTTTGCTTCCTTTTTTTCCCATCCCTTCAAGCCTCATCCTTGGCACGCTGTGTTCTTCTCACAGTCGCTGTCTCTCTCATCTGCTCAACACAAGCCTTCAAATTCCCTGCTACCACTCTCGCCTGTACGTTGCTTTTGGCATGCAACTATTCCTCCCTCATGTTCTCTTATTTTTACGCCCGCCTACATCCTACACCTCTGTCTTTCTCCCTTGTCCCTCTCTCTGGTTCTTCTGCTTATTTTTTACTGACTTTTTCATTCTCTTTATCTCACCTGTTTGTTTGAATTCATATCCCTGGCTCTCACAATCCTTTACCTTAGAATCTCTCCCTATCCCCCCACTCTCGCTCTCTCTTTCCCTCTCTGCCTGAGTGGAAATGGTCTGTATCGATCCACTCGCAAAACGGGGAGAAGGGTCAGGGGGGTTCACTAATAAAGCTCAGGGACAAAACTGAACAAGCAGACACGGCAGACAAATATAGCAAGGTAACAGGGTTGAGGTGGTGAGTGGTGTGTATGCGTTTGTCTGCTTCATCCTGCACACACACATATTTCTATAAGAGGGCCGCTTCTTCTAACACGGCACAAAACATTTGTGTTTACAGAAAAACAGCCACCATCTCCTCTTCATAATGGACACAGGCTATAGGAAATTATGACCCACCAGCCAGCACTGATATGAACTCCACACAGGGAGCTGACAGAGCGCCTGGACATCCATCATGGTCGTGTGTGGCTAACAGCTGTCCAGCACTCCCCCCCCCCCACACCCCACTCTCCCTTACCCAACCCCTGCCTTGCCCTCTCCACTGCTCTATGGCGGGGTTGACCTAAACATATTCACCCTCAACCCCTGCAAAACACAGCCTTTCACACACTGCTGCTCAGTCACATGCAGTTGGCGTAGACAGGAATTCGCTGGGAAAAATCTGGGTGGGGTTCAGTGCCAAACACCAGTAGCCTTTTAACGACAGAGAGCTACGGTGGTGTAGGAGATTGCCATTTTCTGTGCCTAGATCAGCTGGGGGGGAATGAATATGTGGAAATGACTCCCAGTCAGGGTTAAGAATCATGTCCTTAACTCACAACTGAAGCCAACAGTGGAAGAGTTTCTTTCTTTCCAAATGACACACTGCATCTATTGAACTAGGTACATGTATTAGTTGTAGAGTTAATACAGCAGTCTATTGGAAATGGCAATACTATACTATACCTACTTTGTGGATACGCTAATTACTTCTCAGATGCTGTCTGGTGGAGGCAACTAGCAAAAGAAATATCAGATATAATCAAATCAGGAGTCTTGCGAGTGTCTAATTTTAGCTGGCAATTTTGTTTGTCTGTGCCATTGTTCATTGCAGCCGATTGGGCGGGAACGGAAACTAAACCAGGAGATACAATAAGCTCCATTGTTTGCAATAACAGTACAACACATTATATTATTCTCATTAAATATTGTTCTTGAACACCCTAACCACTGGGTTAAAAATATTGACCTAATTTGGATCTATAGAGCCCCGCTGCAATGTTAGGTTTGTTTATTTATTTTTTCCCTGTGTTAGTGTTACTGTTGGGTTATTTGAGTTTGCAGTTCACAACCACACCAAGCGGTATCACGGTTTGGAATGAGAATAAATAAACCCAGGCTATTCATTAATGTCAACACATTCGGCCTTGTCTGTGTTTTTCTAAGCTTGTTATGTTAAGTTAGGTTGAACGTAGCCAACTCCCACGCGGAAAAATTATATCAGGCCCTGATCTGAGGTCAGATTTGAGGTCCTTTGGATCCCTGACTGGGGTTAAGGTCAGTGGTGGGCAGCTGACATCAGGCCACTGCTTAAGGGGAATGTGGCAGACGTCATTAACCTGATGCTGACCCGTCCAGCCTCGCTGCTGTCATGGGGTCAGCCAATCAACTTGTCTCTGAGGCCATTACATCATCATTGATTCATTGACGAGAGCCAATATGAGACTGGTTTCTTTGAGGACATTTAAGTGATACATTATGAGTGAATGCAATCCTTTTGAAAACTCACTCTTACAGGGCACTATAGGAGGAGGACAGGGCCAGCACAATGAACAACAGTGGGTAATACTATTTGAGTTTGAATAGCCTATCTAGTGAGAGTTATCATGACAGCAATACAGTTTTCCTCTAGCTGAATGCTGATGAGGTAAGCTGTATGTCAACACAATATGCAGTTATCTATCTGATATGTGCACTTGCACACACAGTATTTGACTGGACAGCACAGTGAGTCACTGGATGATGTAACACTGGACCGCATAACATGTAAAAAAGAATTCATTGCTGCATTCACTCACGCTTTTGTATCACAGCATCGAGAACTTCTGTTGCACCAGTGCAAAGGTCTAATTGAAACAAATGAGATAGCCTGCTTTTTTACCACTCACAGCTATTGTCAGTGTGATGGGCCCAGAGAAAGAAAAAAGCCCAAGAAAAAGAATGAAGAAAAAGCCTGAACCCCAGCTACATCTACACAAGGTGGTGAAAGAAAGGAAGAAACGGCAGTGAAAGAGGACTTGGCTGGGTCATTTACATCACTTACCCTACCACACAAAGCACACCTGGGCACTCAAACTAATGAACACCCACACAGAGGAATAAGTGAATGGTTTGTGTGTGTACATACGACATAAGACAGCTGCCGGTAAATGTGGTGTGCGCTGACATTTTAAGACTGTTTCTTTAATTAAGCTTTCTTAAGAGAGGGTGAGATGGAGGGGATGCATGGGTGAATTTAAAGAGCAGGTTGGAAGATGAGGTCGCTGAGACAGGTGCTCCATTAAGAGTGAGGCACACTAAACACTAATAGATGGAACAAAGATACAAGAGGAATGCAGGCAGCTGAAGAAAATGGCTGGGCAAGAGGGGACGGAAGAGACTGAGGGATGAAGGTCAGAGGAAATGAAGGATGTGTGTGCAGGTATTAATGTCCACTATGGAGGAAACTAAACAGTGCGGTGTTGTGTAGTGTAGTGCCTGGAGGTCTCCGGTGGGAGGGCATGTATGTGTGCCTGGGTAAGCTGTGTCCTCTGTAACGCATGCAGGGCCATGCACTGTGGATCAGTTAGAAGAAAAACAAGTCTAGCTCATGCCATCCCCTAGGATCTCACAATGAAGTGGAGAGAACTAGTGTGTGCGTGTGTGACTCCTGAGTGACATTTCACAAATCCAGGCTAATGATGTCCACGGTCTGACTAAATCAAAGCACCAGGAGGTTGGAAAATAGTGAATTAGAAGTCACCAGGTGAAAGAAATAAGGGATTTTCACGCTTTATATTGTCAATCACTAAAGGCCTGTAGCATTGATCCTTGTGAAGGAATATAGCATGGCCAGTATTTTGTGTGCAATTAATGTCAGCACCTTCAAAATGTAATGTATTAAGACAACCCAGATCATATACAGCAACTTGTATTACAGCTGTTTTTACATTTTCAGTGAACCGTGTGGTATATCCCAATGTATTGTAATATGCATCATAGCAGTGTATTGTAAAATATCATCTCGTGACCAATGTATTGTGATGCGTATTGTATCGTGATAGTCCTCGACAATAACCAGCCCTGATAATTATACTAATTCAATCTGCGAAAACGGCTTAGAAAGAAAAAGGATGTACTCAACAGAAGTCAAAAAGCACAGGGAATAGATTTGAGCTTACCGAGTTGATGCAGGCGAGCTCCTTGTTGAGCAGCCAGGGTAAGGAGAGCTTCCCATCTCCCTTGTAGCAGGACTGAATTCTCTCTTTGATCTTCTCTTTTATCCTCCTGAGGGTGAACAGGCACAAAGCTGACTCTTTGGGTGGTTTGGCCCGGTTCTTCTGACCCTGAGAGAAGACAGTGAAGAGGATGTCTTCGTCCTCAGAGATCCCCAGAGAGTTGGCCAGCTGCCGGCCCGGCCGAGCCAGGTACGCGTCCTGAACCAGGCGGTACTCCACACCGTCTTTGGTGCAGCCGATGGGGAACTCCACATAAGAGTAGAACTTGGGGTCGTCCACGCAGAGGCGGACAATTTTGGAGGTGAAGAACTGCTCTCCGCTGGCATCGGGTGAAGTCAACTGTGTATCCAGCTGCATTGTTAGATAGTAGACAAACTGCTCACTGCTGAAGCTGTAGACATAGTAGATGTCGAAAGCGGGGAACTTGGACAAAGTGTCCGAGGGGATCTTCAGCTGAGAGGACACAAACTCATCCTGATAGACAAAGCTGAACATGTCGGCGTTTTCTTCGTTCTCCATTAGCTTACGGCTGGACAGGGTGGGGAAGTACTCAGACTTCATGTCAATGGGGGTCCCGATGAACAGCTTGCTGGTGGGACTGTTGGGGGAGCTTATGATGACCCCGGACATGGTGCCCGACTCTGCCACACTGGAGAGGTAGTGCTCCTTGCGGTGGTGTGGCTCGCCCAGCTTAAAAAGGTCATCCAGGCGTAGGAACTGGCAGATCCCCTGTGAAGTGCTGCCACAGGCAATGAGCCGGTTCTGTTTATAGTCTATGAGAAGGAGCTTGTTCACATTGGTGGTCTGGGCCAGGTCATGGGGGCAGGACTGGACACTCGGCGGAGGGTAGCACTTCTCATTGTCCACCACCGGGCCAGTCATGTGGTTGCGCAGTTTTGTCAGGTTGCTCGACAGCTTGAAAATCCAGTTCTTGGCTCCCACGTAGACTTCTCCGGTTTTGTTGTGGATGGCCAGATGCGTGAGCAAGCAATCCGCAGGGACAAATCGTTTGAAGGGTGGGGGTTGGCCTCCAGAGATGGATGAGCTCATGATAAGCAAAAGCCCCAAGAAGAACAAAAAGTGGCCAGGGGAGGACGCTGACCCAGCTAGGGCACACATAACTGGGCTGTCTATAGGCAAGGCTCAGGGAGGTGGGGAAGAGAGGAGGAGGAGTTAGTTCTGGTACCGAGGCCCAAGTCAGGATTTAGTTTTTTTTCTGCTCTTCCGTTAAAGAATAAGGGGAGGACAGTTTGAGGGGGAGAGAGAGTGATGAAGGCAGGGAAACAGAACTCCTATTGATCCTCGGTCCTGTTCTCAGCGTTGCAAGCCGTCATCAGGAACATCATCCACAGTGGAGCACGGTTGGATCCCTGGAAGGCAGAAATAAAAAACATGGTGAGTGTCCAGGAAACATTTCCTATTGATTATGCATCAGGCAAGCAGGCAGAGAAGATTAAAAGCCTCATACATTGCACAGCCAAAATGAGAAAGAATTCAATCTGACATTTGCCCCAGCGATAAATAAATTATATCAAATCAAGTCTGGGAGGTAAATGTGTCGGCATTTAATCATGAGTGAAGAAAGCAGGGGAGGCATGGGCCAATTATTAAAGGCTCTGTACACATAATGAGAGTGTTGCTGGAATGACTTATAGACTCACAACATTGAACTCTTTAATATTTAATAACTTTCAACTTAACCATGGTGGCTTTGGAGGAAGTACGCGCCAGTGGGCACTGTTACACTGACAGCAAGCAATTTATAGCCAGATCTGCCTCAAGGCTTTGCTATCATGGTTTCAAAAGCACTGTACACCATCCAGTAACTCCTTATTTTAATTAGAATTTGGCAATTGCGTTCAAGCGTCAGGCTTTTATAGCAACACAGCAGGTTGCCCCAAGAACCACCTTCGCTCAGGCGGCTCGATACAACACTGTATGTGTGAGGAAAAGTATAACTTATGCATAGAGAGGTATAAAAACCCTTGACTGAGAAGTAGCTGCATATACAGCACATATGGTTTTGAAGGGCCTATCCTGCGCACGTCCCTCAAACAACAATCACAGTCAGTACACTCAAAACCGGCATGTCTCCTGCCATTCAGTTACTTATGGGATTAAAGCACTGCATCAAAAAAGGCGCCCTTGTCGTTCTTTTCAAAACAGACCACTGCTTTGGCAGGGTGACGGTGTAGACTCTGCCGAAAAAAGTTCAACCTGGTTGAATGCGATGAAACATCATTGGGCCAGGCATGGCAAACGTGATACGTTCAGCCATACAAAACCAGTGAATACGGTAAAAGTCCGACACCAATGTTGTCCATGTTTTTCTTCCACTAAATAGTGCTATTTTAAATCTCAAAGTTGCCTAGCACTGCCCAAATGCAGTGCGTACGGCCCAACTTCCTTTCTCACTGACATCATTGTCCGCTCTCATACAAGCTCAGTGTTTCCCCCAGGAAATGTCTTAGTCAAGGTGGTCACTGTCAAGCCGCACAGGAGGCGCGGCGCTCTGCGCCGCGGCGAAAATTTTGGGGGTATTTTGCTCAAAGATGCCAATGCGCCCTAAAGAAATGGTTCTGTTTATTTGAATGACACTGACCTTACAGTTGTGCAATTTTGTTTGCTATGTGCACATTTTGTGCAAACATGCAGACGGTACAAAATACAATTAAAGAAAAGTTCTACTGTTTTGGTGCAATACCATGCAGACACACTAAATACAAATAATGGACCATACACTTAACATGTGTATCAAAGTGCTTTTTAAAGTTCCTTTTTGGATGGGGGGCTGTTGTGAGATTATTGTGGACAATAGGCATACTGTGATGCGATTAATTCATATATGGTTATTATTAGCCTACTTGCTTGATTTCTTTTTAAATACAGAGGTTATTGGTTGTTTTGGAACATGTATTTCCAAATTTAAAACATAAAAATAAAGCAGCATTTAAAATTCAGAAAAATAAATCTTGTATGGCTACACAAGCATGCTGTTTGAAAAATAATTCAATTATTGAAATAATACAAAGTGTTTTCCCCTTAAAATGACTAAAGGCATTTCAAAGACAGTTACAGTGTGCACTTCTGTAAACTTACTGAAAGGTGCCTGGGCCATCACTCTCATGCATGTATCAGACTTTTCTCTGCGCTGTATGAGCCGATAAGTTGTGTTGCCACGGTGATGTGGAGTTTTAAACTAGTCTAGCTTTGCAGAGCACTTCTTTCTGTTCAGCTAAATATCCCCATAGAACCGCACTGCGTTTATTATCGCCACAGGTTAAATGTCGGTTTGCTGCTGCTCGTTTCCCGCGTACATGCCGTAGTCGCGCGCAGCGCGGGACGGTCGCGCGCGCAGAGCCCCCGACACAGAGCAGCTGATAGTCTGAGCAGAGAGAAACGCTTGGAGACATATGTGCACATTTATTTACCGCAAATCACGGCCTTTCGCGCATTTCTGACCATGAAAAATCACACATCGCGCTTGCTAGTACATTAATTGTGCAGCACTAAAAATAAAAAAAATAAAGATTTAATTTTTTTTTTTTTTTTTGGTCGGTCAGTAGTCAAGGCGGGGGGCCGGTTTTGCTAAGGCGGCCGCCTTAACTATAAAGCGCTGGGGGAAACACTGAGCTAATGAATGAAGAGTGGAGGCTTGGCAAAATACAAATTTACTGAGGTCTGCTTTCATTTACGAGCTTTTCACGAATACACAAATATATTTCCCACGGCACACACGCTATACCGCCACAGCTGGTCTCCCTTGACAACCTGGGATGCAGACAAGAGAGGCGGTATATTAAAAGGGGCAGGAGTGATACAATTTATAGCACGCCGGCTTTACAGGTAAAGGAGGAAGAGCGAAAGAGGAATCAAAAGGGACAGCGTTTGCTCCGTTGGGTGTCCTCCAACCACAATACAATGAGTTTTGCCTGGCCGCATGCTGCTTCTTGACAGGCCAATCATGTTCTCTGCAAAACTGGAACATTAGTTCTCCTGTAAATGCTGATTATGCAAAAATAGGACGCAGGGACCCCGCGCTTCAATTTCACCTTGACTATCAAAGTGCCTGCGCGAAGGGTGTTTTATGACCACGCCGAATCGGAAAAGATGAGACACACCGTTGAGATGAGGAGGAGGGTGCGGAGAGAGGGGAGGGGGGAGGAGATACGGGAGGCAAAAAAAGATGAGATGAGAGGAAAATCAAAGAAAGGACAAAGAGAGAGAGAGAGAGAGCGGGGGCGAAGAGGAATGTGGGTTTTTTCTCATTATCTCAGTTTCTGCCTCCTTCTCCCCATGTGGTCAGTCCACTCAGGAGCAAAGCTACCTGTCTATCAATCACCAAGCACACACGTCAGGGAGTGTGTGGCCAGTTTGACAAGCTCCGAACAATGAATGAGTGGTTTTGTCGTTTTTGTTTTCATACCACTTATCTCGGCGAAAGGCAGGTATGTGTTAGAGGGAGGGAAAGAAAAGTACTTTTGAAGTAGTGAAAGAATTAAAGACTTCAGTAAGAGGAGTTATGGAATCGGAGACAGAGGGAGAGAGAGGGGGGGAGGGAGCGAGCGAGCAGCAGAAAAGAGAAATAGCAGTGGCGACGTTCATGGAATAGCAAACCATAGCTCAGCTGAGACAACGCATAGCCAGGTTCAGGGAGAGGTGGTGTCATCCAATTTCCCCCAAATGAAAGGACCGGGAGAAGACAAATGTATAGGACAGAGAGAGAGAAAACAAGTTTAGAGAGAGAGGCAGAGCGAGAAAGAAAGAAGAAAGTGAGAGAAAGGCGATGGAGGGGGAGAAACTGTACGAAGAGAAAGACAGAGAGAAATTAATTTTTAATCAGAGCTCTCTGCCTGCACTTGAATCAGGGGAGCACCGGCATGGATTGAGAGGCACCATAGGCCTGGTGGTGACTGCTGCTGTTATCAGATATACACCATCCCACTCTATGAGATTAAAAGGACCCGACGCTGATCGCAGACCTTGTGACATAACCAGCCGCAATGAAGTGACGAGCCAGCCTATAAAATAAAAAAAGAGTCTTGCTTTAGCCGTACAGTGGCACAGCCAGCGAGACGAGAGCAGATGTCAATTTAAAGCATGGAGGCACATAAGGAGGTCGGGCTGCCTCATTTTCCTTTGTCATTTCCAACAAGTGAGGGACGGATACAATGAGGCAGAGAGAGTGAGCGAGCGAGCAAATCAGAGAGCCTGATAAAAGAGAACGAGAGAGATCATGGGGCGAGAAAAGAAAAAAAAAACTTCCCTACAGTAATTCCTCTTCATTTAGGCCAGCCACGGCTTGATGTAAGAGAGAAAGAGTGTGCATCAGGGGGTCTCTCTCTCCAGCTGCTTGTTATCCATCCCAATAATAAGACATTATGCCATTCACTTTAACAAACAGATGGTATCGAAAAGACAACGTGGATAATGTAGAAATATAAATAAAAGTCCATACTTCAAAACCAACAGGTGTGGAAACAGGTTTAATATAAAAATCATACCAATAATGTCTTCACAAATGGGGCCCCCCAACTCCCCCCTCTCTTTCAATCCAACCCCAATTGACTTCCACCCTTGTCATGGCAGTCATACAGCCACCACCAGTCACTTAGTTTCTGACACACCTTCCTCTTTTTTCCCCTCAAATTTCTCCATTTTCTCTCTCCCTCCCTTATCCCTCAAAAAACCCCGCTCTCCAATTTCAATTTCCTCAAGTCAAATGGTGGGAAGAGCGAGGCAAGGAACAAGGTTGCGAGGCCGTATCTGGCACCATCAAGGAAAAACATGTCAATCATTTTGTGGCCGGAGCGTGTGTCTGTATAGCTTTGGGAACGGACGAACCAGGCAGCCACTATAAATCGGTAGGAGGGAGCTGAGAGACTGTTATCACATCAGGGGGGAAAAAAAGCCTTATATAGGAGAACGGGCCTGTAAGGTTCCAAGTTGATTGGATTTGATATCGGGACGCCCTATCAATTGACAGCGGCCAGTACTGCGTCCCCTGTGGACAGTGGGAATTGGAATGAGCGATGGAAATGGAAGGTAGTAGAAGACATAACAGAGAGAGAGAGAGAGAGGGAAAAGAAGGCTTAGGAAAGAGGGGTCCACAGCTTTGCTTAATTTTGTTTAATTGGCTTAAGGTTTGGGGAGAATCCTGAGAAGAGACAGGGGGGGATCGGTGTGGTGGTTGTGAGTTAAAATTCCAGAGGCTGCTGGGATATGGTGGGTGACTCTTGTGAGCTGAGCTGGATCAACTCTCTCTCTCTCTCTCTTTCCAACACGTTCTCCCCCTCTCTTTCTCTCCCTCTCTCTCCTCCAAAAAGAAGCTAAACCTGTCCGTTCAGATAATGGTCGCAGCTCTCAGCCCTCGAGCCGTGCTGATTTATTGCCGGTGGCATATCAATTACAGCCCTCGCCACTGGAGGGGAGAAAGAGGAGGAGAAGGTGGCGAGAGGGAGAGAGAGAGAGGGATGATGATGAGAAAAGAAGAAGAAGAGGAGCAGCAGCAGCAGTAGCACTCAAGAGAAATTCTCCACTGGCTGCACTGCATCACACAGCCTGTGGGTCACATCTGGGCTAAGAGGAAGAGGTGAGAGGGTGGAATTGAAGTTCTGAAGATATATAGAAAACATATATGGGCTGACTGTGCGTGGTGGACACATGGGCGAGACAAGAAGGGAAATGGGCTCTGAAAAATGAATGCAAATTCTCAAAACACACACACACTAACATATACTATAGCACTAAGTCAATTATTGTAAGTCAACCGTAGCATAGTCGAGGAGGTGACTGGAAGCAATATGGTTTAAAAAGACAGGACACACACTGGGCACGTTATGCCACCCGTCTGTGTATATTAAGCGCACACACACACACACACACACACACACACACACACACACACACACACACA
The DNA here is from genome assembly GCF_949987685.1 of Ammodytes marinus. Classification (NCBI taxonomy): domain Eukaryota; kingdom Metazoa; phylum Chordata; class Actinopteri; order Uranoscopiformes; family Ammodytidae; genus Ammodytes; species Ammodytes marinus. The sequence continues at coordinate 27,414,464 of NC_137233.1, forward strand.
CACACACACACACACACACACACACACACACACACACACACACACACACACACACACACACACACACACACACACACACACACACACACACACACACACACACACACACACACACACACACACACACACACACACACACACACACACACAAATAGAGGGGCGCGGCACCGCTGCGACCCTGCAGTTACACTATCTCCTGTCCACCCATGTTATTGTCACTGTCTTGTATGTTTCTTGGAGAGGTGTGTACTGAAAAGGCAAATTTCATTGTGCTGTAACGGTGCATATGACAATAAAGCTATCTATCTATCACACACACACACACACACACACGAGGATTAAAAATGCCAACTAAAAATAAAAATAAATAATACTCTACGCAAATCAAAAACAAAAATATACATATGTAGAAAAAAACCTAATGGCTTTCTGTTTTAATCTGCCCTCTATACCTCTTCACTCAGCAGCCAACACACACACACACACTCCAGAGATTGGAGATTTGCCTCGGGGGAGGAGAGATGGGTGAGGGGTAAAGAATGAACGGCAGAGGAGGAGGCAGGAAGAGGGTGGTGGTGGTATAGAGTGAGGAGGGTAAAATAGAAGGGGAGCCAAGCCCTGAAAGCCTTAATCCTCTCCCAGGGTCTGCCTAATCTCACCGCCACTATCTGCATATGGGGAAGAATGGATTACCAGCCCCCAACAACCCCCCATACCCCCCCTCCACACTGACGGAGGAGTGGATTGACGGAGAGGGATGGGTTAGCAATCCCTGGACAGACGACACACTCACAGACAGCAACACGCTCAAAAAGTCTGACTGTAGTTATTATTACAGGATGTGGGTTGCTCTACAAAACTATTCTGGTGCTTTGTACAAATACACACTCAGGCAGGCCAGTGCTTGGGACACACACACATTAAACACACAGGCAGACAGACAGACAGACGCACACACACACAAACAAACAAACAGGTATGTTGCAGGCTAGTCATTTGCAGCCAGGCTATCCCACCAGTCTGACTAATGTCCCAATCAGAGGCTGTCCCAGGGGCTCAGAGGGCTAGGAGTAGGGGGGCAGGAAAGGGGGGTCAGAGCAACAATCTGACCCACACTAAAGCGCCGCACTAAAGCTGAAATGGTCCTCCTCTTAGCACGCCAAAAACTCACATCTCTCTCAACACTGCCACAAAGCAATCAGTCTTTCTGCTGAGGATTATCAGACAATGTCAACGCTACGGCAATGACTCACACTGGTACGTTATCAAATATATCTCAGCCCATCTGTTACTGTCCATGGAAATTAAGTTTTTTTATTTTTTAATAACAGCTGAACGACAGCAGAATATGTGTTAATAACTGGATAAGGATAGTGTTTCTAGAGTCTATGGTGGGGGGGGGGGAATATAACCAGAAACAGTCCTAAGATATGATTGTTTTTATGTCACATTACTACACATCATACCTTATTAGCAAGGAAAACAAGAGACAAAAAAGGCATTGAGTGATGATATGAGCTAGCACTTTTACGTGCCAAAGTCAACTGTCCCCTATATCGTATTCCACATCATCCACCGAGCCAAGACAAACTTCCAGGGGAGCTGAGACCCATTTCCATGAGTTTGAACAACAAAGCGGCAGCGTGCTATATTGTGGTGTCTGGTATCATTTCCTTCCTGCCTTGGCTAGGGGGAACAAGCTGACTGGCAAGTCTTAAGGTGTATAAAAAAAGCCCTTATGAGATGTGTTTTTAGTGCCAAAATCAGTTTAGTGGAGGGGACCAAGTGCTGGTGCCCTTTCCCTCTCTATGTGGCAGGTGGCCTGCCAAAACAAATGCCTTGTTCCCCAAAGTACAAAAGAAGTGTGTATGTGCGTGTGTCTGTTAGGAAGCCATGCGCTGGAACAAATTGAGCCCCCCCCCACCCCCTCTCCCCACCCCCCTCATCCAGTCTTTAAGGCACCTCGCTGGGCTGACTTTCAAACCATCGGCCCCATTGGAGTGATAAAACCCCATCTAGACCTGTCAGTCTAGCAGCTACGCTCGACGTAAAAGGAGCTGAGACAAAGCTGCTGAGTAGAAAAGACTGGCCTCAAACATCCTCCTCGGTCTGCTCTGTATTAGTTTTGCTGAAGTGCATTAGCCAAGAATAAATTCTTTACAGCAGTGGCTTTACAAGCTGCTCCGCTCTGCTCCGTGGGAATAATGGAATCTGTTAAAAAGGTCTTTGGAGAAAGAACGATGAGAGACCGGGTCATGAAACTCTTAATATTAAACCATCATTACAGAATATAATAGTTAATAGTACCCTACATTCTGTGTTTGTTAGCCTTTAAATCTGCATTATCTGACTGATGACACTGTCTTGCCACCTGCTCCCTCATGTTGTTTCCTGGGCTTCAATCAGTAGTGTGTACAAGGACGAGGGTAGAAACTGCCAGGCAATCAGCTGACACGTTCAAGGGCTGGAGCACTAATAAGTGCAAGGACAACTGCTTCTCCGACACCCAATGTGCCTTGAGGATAACAGACGTGTGTGTGTGTGTGTGTGTGTGTGTGTGTGTGTGTGTGTGTGTGTGTGTGTGTGTGTGTGTGTGTGTGTGTGTGTGTGTGTGTGTGTGTGTGTGTGTGTGTGTGTGTGTGTGTGTGTGTGTGTGTGTGTGTGTGTGTGTGTGTGTGTGTGTGTGTGTGTGTGACAGCTGCCACTCTGAGACAGTAGACAGACTGTGGGCACTAGATCAAATAAATTCTTCCTCTCCTAAATCCCTGCAACAATCAACACACACAGACACACACTAACACACACATCAGCTACTGTGTGTGCGTGTGTGCGTGCATGCGTGTATGTGTGTCTGTGTGTGTGTGTGTGTTTAAGATGAGGCCATAAGAGCATGAAACACCAGCACACACACACACCCACCGTGGCAAGACTGACACCTGCTCCTGCAACTCTGACCGCTGGCTGATAATACACCCAGTCTGCTCCTCAGTGGAATGCAGAGGGAATGTGTGCTGTGAATGAACCTGTGTGTGTGTGTGTGTGTGTGTGTGTGTGTGTGTGTGTGTGTGTGTGTGTGTGTGTGTGTGTGTGTGTGTGTGTTCAGTTGATGATTCGCCCGCGCGATCAACTGGTCCAACAAACACACACCCTGTATATTTGTGTTTGTGTGCGTTAATCTATGTGACAGGTGTGTGTGTGTGTGTGTGTGTGTGTGTTGGCTTAAAATGCATCGCTGACCTAGAGAGCTAACATTAAGCTATAACATTCTGAATCAAGCCAAGAGTGAAACAGACATTGTCTTTCAGAGCATCTTAAAGCTCTGAACAGTTGTGTGTGTGTGTGTCTGGTTTGGCGAGGGAACACAGGGTTGAGCGCCCCAGTGTGTGTCTGTGTCTGTGTTTGTGCTTGCGTGTGTGTGTGTGCGTGTCTCTCTCTCCCCCTCCCTCTCCCAGCCATGCAGTTCCTGTCATCTTCCTAAAAACACATAAGAAAATGGTATTCCTTTCCATCTTTCAATCAACCCAAATCTTCTCAAATCCCCTCACCCAATTGCTTTTTAACATCGGCCTGTATTTCCTCTGTCACGTTTTACACACTTTATGGCTCATCATGGCAGTGCAAAAACCCCAAATGAAATAGTCCTACAAAACGTCACATTTATGACTATGACTTACTATCACAACCAACTGAACAAGAGCATGGGGGGGGGGGGGGGGGTGGGGGCGCATTTCCACTTCCCCCTTTTCTAGCTCCCAGGGGTGGAATTCTTGGGGAAACAAAAACATAGATTTCATTCCAGCTGCTAAAACAGATTGAGCTATAGCCATCACACAAAAAAAACCTGCCCACACTTCAAAAACAAGTACACAGACGCCAAAAAAAAACACACACACTGATGTAGGCACTGTCAGATTAGTGGTTTACTCTTAATCTCTCCACTGTGTCCGTGCGACTGGGTCTTTCTTCCCATGACAAATCCTGTGTGTGTGTGTGTATGTGTATGTGTGTGTGTGTGTGTGTGTGTGTGTGTGTGTGCGTGTGCGTGTGTCAGTGTGTGTGAAGGTGGGAGAGGTATAGGCGATATGTAGGGCAAGATAGCCGCAATGAGAACTGATAGCGGTCGGTCACAAAGTAACACAGTACTGGTTCAGCAGTTAGTTTAGTATTTCACCACCGGCTTACAATAGATAATAGCACACTGAGTCCTGTGCTATTGTCCTCAACATGAAGCTGATGCTGCTTCTGTTTGATGTGGTTTTAAGCGAACAACAGTACGGTTGAACGGTCAGAAGAGGTGATGATGCAATAGCAGTTTGTTAACTTAAAAGGTGCACTATGCGGTTTCAGTGAGAAGGTGATTTGTTAACATTCACAGAGCCTCCAGTTAGTTTACAAAACATATTTTCTCTACATGTAATTCTTAGTATTGAATAATACTATTATCATAATAACTCAAAAACTAAATAATTTTTTAGGCACCTGAAACCAAAGATAAGACTAGAATATGCTTGTAAACAAAACTGTGGGCCCTGCTGTTGTTAACAACAACAGTGAAACAGTAATTTTTTTAAAAGGAGCTTTCTAACTTCAAACACAGTTCCAGTGATCCAATGTTCCTGTGAGGAAAGTGTGTTCATTCAGTTATGGGAAGATACCTTTAGAAAATGTGAAATTATCTGACACACCCAAAGTAACAGAGTGCACCTTTAAATTGAACGCCAGACAGCCGTTTATTTTTGCACTTGTAGCATGCATCTCGCTACCTCCATGACTCATATCAACACGGCGCAGTGCCAGTCACAACAATGAGTGTCAACCACAAATAACCTTGTGGTTTTATCTAACAGTCATTCAACTCCACCAATCAAGTTGTGGTTTGAGCTTTCTATGCTGGTTGTACAGGTGCTGATGTCATGAAACCAGCGATGAGAAACAGGTTCAGTCGGGAAGCACACTGATTCAACAGGCATCTTTCAATGGGAAACTGAAGACATAGTTTGAGATTATATAGACCAAAAAATACAGTTTTTTTGTGCTTGATGACCGACCATCTGAATTAAAGGTACACTATGTAACTTTGGGCGGTTCCGAGAAGTGAACATTTTCTAAAGGTATATATTCTCATAAAATGAATAAACAAACTTTCCTCACAGGAAAATTGGATCCTTGGAACAGTGTTAGAAAGTTAGAAAGCTTCCTGAAAAGTTAATGTTTCACTATTGTCGTTTACTGCAGCAGGGCCCACAGTTTGGTTTACAAACATATTCTAGTCTTACGTTCGGTTCCAAGTGCCTCAAAGTCATTTTGTTTTGATCTATGATGATAAAAGTATCCAGTAATAAGAATTACATGTAGAGAAAATATGTCTTGTAAACTAACTGCAGGCACTGCAAATGTAAACAAATCCACCTCCTCGGAAACTGAAACTGAAATTCACAAACTAGCCTACATCCATCCATTCATGAATAGCCTGGTTCTGAGCACTTTCGGTTCCAACAAAAACCGGTGCATTCTTTTAACAGCGCTGCCTATATTCTCCTTGCTGAGTTCACCGTAATGGAATGCGGCCTGCTCTGCCCGAAACAGCTTATTACCTAACGGCCGCTGTCCTCAACTGCTACTCTCCCCTCCTTCTGCTTTCTCTTCCTCACGCCCGCCCATTTACGAGCTTGATTGACCTTTGACACCCAGAGCCCTGGCTGGGGCAGACTTGTGGCTGCACTGCTTTGTAAAAAAAAACGTAGCCAGAGCAGTGTTGATCATTGTTGTAAAAAAGAGGCATGCCCAATATAAACCCTGTCTCTATAAGTTTCAGAGTGGATAGTTGCTGTTGAAGGTGGCAGTGAGTGCTTTCAAGGAGAAAGGTATTAAAAAGAATCACCCTCTACTTTTCTTTTAATGGCGTCATAAAAAGGTATAGCCTCCCCCTTTTCTTGGACTCAATGTTTCTAGAGTGAGCTTATATGGGGCCGCCAACCCTGTCAATACCAAATAAATGGGCTTTTCCTTGGGATTGCGTGGAAGTATTTGAACCTCTGTCTACTGTTATGATGTATCAGCTTATGAAAGAGACAGCAAATGGAGCAGCTAATGCGATCATTTAAAAAAAAACTCCAACTGGACATTAATCTCAGGCAATACGTTTCAATCTCGTAGAGGCACACGGAGAAAACAAACAAAGAATGTCCAAAGTACAGTCTCCTCTCTCCTGTCTTGGCCTTTTCTTATCTGTGGCATGATCGCTGCTTTATGTGCCGACAGGAGGAATGTGAAGAAATATGCATCTCTAGATAAAATACTAGGAAGAAAGAAAAAAAAAACAGAATCCATTTTGAATTTCACTGTTGAAATTATTGCATTATAAAAAAGGGTTTGTCGACATCTCTGACCTGAGCAGTTCAAAAGACTTGACACAAGTCCAAGTGCTTAATCTAGCTCACGTCTTCACCAGCTGTGAATTCTTCTGGTGCCCCCCCCCCCCCCCCCCCATCAAAGTAGATATAATCTTCACTTATTAAGTTTATTCAAAAACAGACAGACAACCAGCCATCTGCTTTCTTCTTTTTTTCTCTCTCCCTCGGCCCCGTAGCATTACGTCATCCTATTATAAGTTTACACAAACAAATGTCCTGGCTTTGTTGTAATTACAGCACACAAGCAAAAGCACTTATGCGCACAATGACACACACACACACACACACACACACGTACACACAAATGAGTGAACACAGTGTATCTGGGCTGGTTCACTATTGACTCAGACAGCATCCTTTATCCATCTTTGTCTATTAAGGCCCATACTGTTTCCGGATGTGTGCTGCTGAGGAGCATTTGGAAGTAACCATATCATAGTCTATGACCGCATGGCTTTATCCTATGCTCTAAATGCTTTAAGACAGGCGTGTGGCTTGTGTCACATGGGGTTTAGCCAATTTATATCCAGGGATGGGTCACAGGACGTCAGTGTTGATGCAGAATGTCTCTGCTGGGGAGGATGTTTGTGTTCCGTTCCTTAATAGGGAAACTGTAAAAGATGACGTGGAAATCAAAAGGTCATACACTCCAACATTTTACGCAGCTCTCATATTTCATTTGGAAGTTTAGGTAGGGAGACAAAAGTTCTGTCTGATTTTGAGCTAACTGTATATTTGAATCAGAAGAAAGGAGTTGGTATTTACTTACTGCACGAAAATCAAGAATTGGCAAACAAATGAGACGATGGACCACCGAAAAAAAGCACCCCCCCCCCCACCACACATGGTCAAACTCATCCCACTACACACAGGAAAAATCTGCAGTAAACAGAGACAGTGCCATGTCCTGCAACTCAGTGGGACTGGGCCATTCATTTAGTTTAAAACGCCACTTTTACCATTGAGTCATGTGAGGCCAGCGGCAATTATCTTCAGTCTCGCCATTGTGGGCCTGAAACAAAGGAGGCTCATCTATACCAACTATGTTTAGCTCAGGAGCCCCGGTTTTAAGCCAGGCAATTTTCAGGGCGGTAGACAAGAGTGTGTGTGTGTGTGCGTTTGTGTGCGAGTGTGTATGCTTGCACGCCAATGCATGGGGTTCAAAAGGAAGAGAGAATAAGGGCTTGTGTGAGCTTAGATGATTTCCTGTCTGGTCCCAGATCAGCACATACCACTGTGTTACCGGTGAAGTGCGACACGCGCCACTGCTGCATGCATCGTTGCAGCAGTGGCGTCTGGTGTGTGTCTATGTGTGTGTGTGTGTGTGTGTGTGTGTGTGTGTGTGTGTGTGTGTGTGTGTGTGTGTGTGACCAGAGAGCCTTATCGGAACACAGTTAAGCAGTAACTACGGTGGTGGAAGTACTTCTAGGGGTTACACCTTCCCCTCACTTTAACTACATAAAGAGACATAATGGGCTTTTAATGACGTATACCGACTCCAATCTTTTCAGGAAAGTGAGAGTAAAGAAAAAAAAATGAATTAAATGGTAGGCTGGAGAGGAGAATAGGGGGGAAAATAGAACTGGGAGATAGAGTGAGGAGACAGGGTGTAATAATAAGGCAGGAGATGAGGAGAGAGAAAATGGTGCAGGTGAAAAAAGGCGAGGTGATGGGAAATAGAGAGAATAGAGGGAGAGATAGAGGGGGGGGTGACGATACCTTTTCAGATAGCCGGCGAGGCGGAACGAGGAGGAATGGAGAGGGATAAGAGGAGAGCAGCCTGTGCATGTTTAGCTAAAAGGGAAACTTTTTTTTCTCCGTTTCTCTCTTCTCTCTGCTAGTGGGCAACTGAGTGCCTGTCATATAACCATACTACACCCAACACCACTTCAACTCAGACTCAGCGCTTCAGAACAATACTCTTTTATATGGTGCCGCACTACAACTTTTTAATCAAGTGCCTCAATTGAGCGTTGTTATCACTATGCGGGGGCTGTAAGTAAGTGTAGCTTCTAGGAATCATCTTGTAATGGTTTGGTATTCCCCACTGAACAGAAGCAAATTGTCTAAGCTGATTTTTTTTTACATCGCTTTCTGAATAAATCCCTTTTCAGTAATTCCAACCGAAAGATAAATTCAGGTCAACCAAAGAGGCTTGAGAGATTTCACTACTGCCAGAAATAACAACAAGCTCTAAAGATTTGTTTTGCATGGCACCTTTGATCACAACATGAGTTAAAAAAATGGGATAGTACAACACCTAATCTTTTCTTTTAAATAGTATTGTGTATGGCTAAATATTGCAGTTGTATCTAGCCAAACAATTGGTCTATTTGTTATCCAAACACATTTCTAGCATGAAGTAAAACTACAAGCCAATATAATCTGAATTAACTGTTTGCACTTTTGTATCAAACTAGCATCTGTTACAGGAGAATGTGGGAAGGAGAATAAAAAGTGTTTTCCCGATGGTGTAACAGATTTTATTTAACTTCAATTCATTTTTTTGTCGCAAACAGTTGATTATAAACCAACTGGAAGCCACAGTCTACCAACTTTTCTCCCAAAAAGCTCCCTCCCCAGGCCAAAAAGAAAATATTTTGGCACTACAGTCTAAAGTAGGATCCCATGCATTCTTCAATCCAACACGTCCATTTTATGATCAGTTTTTTTTGTAGAGAGAGAGAGAGAGAGAGAGAGAGAGAGAGAGAGAGGCGTCTGGCTGTGTTCTTGGAGCCTTTCCAAAAGGAAGGGCCTGGCCTTACTGGTTGGTCCAGAAGGACGAGTCACCTCAGCCATTGTGAGTGAGTCACACAGGGCAGACACAAGGGGAGGGAGCACGGAGACTGTGACTGAACACAAGACAAAACACACAGTAAACTCCAGCACGTGTTCCAATATAGGTCATATTACCAGGACTGACAACTTGGTATAGGCAGCAGGACAATTAATGAAGCTAGTGTAAACAGGGCGTGTGTGTGCGTGTGCGTGTGCGTGTGCGTGTGTGTGTGTGTGTGTGTGTGTGTGTATGCTGCGGTGAGTGTCCAACGGTATTTGTATACATCTAAGTTTACATTAGAACCTTCCCTTTGTCTAAATGTAGCATGCGACAGAAGGGAGGGAAATAATTATTGTGCATAAAAAAGAAATAAGCGGATGAGATGAGAGACAAAGCCAAAAAAAAAAAAAAAAAACCTGTGTCCAAAAAGGCTTGAAGCCGCTAACAGAAGAGCCATGCCAGGACACGGTAAAGCTTTTTGGAGAAGGAGAGAGAAAGTGCGGGGGAGGATAAGAACAGACATGGAGAGAGAGAGAGAGAAAAACACAAGAGGGGAGAACGTGTTGGAAAGACACAGAAATGTGAGCACAGAGGGAAGAGAGATAAGGAGTAGAGAAGACTGCCTGGTGGGAGCGGGGGAAGATGAGAGAGAAAGAGTGTGGCCAGTGAGAGGAATGCCAGAGACAAATAAAAAAGGGGAGGAGAGGAAGTGAGACAAGCGTAAGAAGAAGAGGGACTAAAATATATCGGCGTCTTGTTTCGACGTATAACACCGAGGGCCAGATATGAAAAGTCTTAAGGCATAGGAGGACTGCCGCTGCTGTATTGGATGTTACGGGCCCTGAGGCACCCCCTCTGCACACATGCCCTGCTGCTTCGTTTGTACACGGCGTGCCAACTTTCTTTTGACAAGACTTTTTCAGTAAAGAAGACAAACGTCTCTCCACAAAGCACCACACACAGAGCGCTACCCTACAGAGCAAGATGAATACAACTGGTAATTTAGTATCTAGGTCTGAGTAGTGCTGTGTGAATGACAGACATATAGTCTCACTAGGGGGGGGGGGGGGGGGGGATCATGCAATCATTGCAAGATATGAAATTGTCTGTGCTCCCTGTGGTTGGAAATTGTGTTTAAATATTATTTTGCTGCTAGTCCTGATTAGCTCTCCCCTCGTTTCCATCGCATTCCAAGCAAGCTGAATGAGCGCTCCCTCTCTAACTCACTGAACCCCCTCCTCTGCACCTCCACTGTGTAGTGTACAAATATATCACCCCCAATGCATGGCCAGGCAAATGACCTGCCATGTTCACGGCCCCCCAGAGGACCCATACTGCCACTCATAACTCCCCCATCCCTCGCTTATTTCAGCCACTTTATAAAAGCAGATTGAAAATATGGCCCGGGCGTTATTGGAGAGTCATTATGGTACATTGTTTAGGCACTAATGCTGGCTGGGTCTCTCGCCCCTTCCAAAGTGTAGTAAATGGTGTCGGTAATGGCGCAAGAAAAAGGGGACGGGATGTAAGCCAAATGCTCGAAAGTATAAAATTATAGCTGCTAGGTTAGATGGAGCAGAGGCACAAGTCAGGCACACAGTAGTAATATTGAAGGGTTGGATTTAAGCACAACAAAGTCAGCGTGAAAGTGCTGAAATATAATCAATAACCACATTAACAACGACTGTGGTCCCCACTATAAAAGAAAAAGCAATCATACCAGGCCTTCTAGATATAGCAAAAAAAACACCTTCATCTCAGTGCGTTCTCTTCAGCACAGCAGATGAGGGTCGAGCTTTGCCCCTCAGTCCGGTGTCTGAACAGACTTAATGCGAGAAAGAAAACCCCTTTGTTCTCGAGCAAATCCCTTTTGCAACAGAGGGAAATCAGTTCCACAAAGGGGTCTGGAATTAGACCACGAGCTAATATGTCTTCGGTACAAGAGGGCCTTGACCTATTATTTGACAAACACGGCTTGATAATGGGATTGAGCTCTAAGCCGGTCTCCATCTTAACACACTGCAATCCACTTTTCCTCTGCAGGTCGGCTGACCCCCTCTCCCCTTTGGTCTGCTGAAGGACGCTGAAGTATCATCTGTTCTGGCTTGTTAAAACATGTGATTGACAGGGGGGGGGAGTGGGGGGCTCGCGCAATGACAACAACCTGTCACCAGTGTCATGCTCGTGACTTCTACCCACGATGCCGAGCGAGAGAAAGAAAGAAAGAAAGAAAGAAAGAAAGAAAGAAAGAAAGAAAGAAAGAAAGAAAGAAAGAAAGAAAGAAAGAAAGAAAGAAAGAAAGAAAGAAAGAAAGAAAGAAAGAAAGAAAGAAAAGGACATCCACTGCTATTCCATCCATCTCAAGGAATACTCGAGTCTCGACCTGCATGCCTCATTAGAATTTCAACGGCTGTCTTAAACTCAGTAGGCGCACGCACGCACGCACGCACACACACACACACACACAATGGGTTTGCAGCTCAATCCTCCAGTTTGTGTGTCTAGGAGGTGTCTGGTTGTGTGCCCTGACCTTTCCAAAGGAGAGAGAAAGAAGTGAATCCATTTTCTCCTAGCGGTGTTTGTATGAGGCGCCAGACAGCAATTATTAAAACCTAATGAATACGGCGGGAACAAAACAAAAGCACTGCCACACTCTCTCGCTATTTCTGCTCACCCCCAAAGGCTACATTAGCATCTTAAATGAGAATGAAAACCTTAGAAAAGAGTTGGAAAAAAAAGGGCTAGAAAAAAGAAAACAAAATTAGTCCGTCTCCCTAAAAACTGTAGACCAAAACAACATGCGGTGCAAACACAAGACACATGTAATCATCTTCATGGAAGTGGGGAAAAACTTTCATGGGTTATGAAAAACTTCCCTCTGCAGGTCACTAAAGAAGGGATATTGTGCGGCCGGCTACATATGGGTCCAAAAGAAGCACGGCAGCCCAACATGAAGCTTTTCTCTAAGCCGATTCACTCGGGCAGAGGGAGGATGGATGAAAATAAAGAGACTCGTGGGCAGGGGTGGACTGGCCATCTGGCATACCGGGCATCGTCCCGGTGGGCCGGCAGGCATTTTGGGCCGGGCCGGGTCCATTTATAAAAAAAAAAAAAAAAAAAAAAAAAAAAATTTAAAATCTTTTTTTTTTTTTTTTTTTTTTTTTATGGACCCTCGGCTGTGTGACTCGGCCCGGCCCGGCCAAGTCACACAGCCGAGGGCCCTTCCCTCTCGGGAGTGCCATGGACATATAATTGTGCGTGCAGGCTGTCAACTTCACCTGAAAGTTAAATAAAACTTTGTCCCAGGCCATTACTCATTATGATTGGTTCTAGGCTGGGCCTGGCCCAATCACACACACAGCAGAGGGCCGCCCATTCAGAGGCTGCATTAAATTGTATTATCATGCATTCAACTTCTACTCCGTAATTATGAGCATCTGACGATGGTCAGTTACGTTCAGGGCCGTCGGACTGCGGACAGGCTTGGGGGGCCCAAGGCAGAGGGGGGCTGCACCCAAAAATATATATATATATATATATTTTTTTACTGGCTCAATATAGGCCCCTGATCTTTGAAGGCCCAGAAAAACGTTATTTAGGGAAAAAAAATATTTCATGGGCCTTTCATTCGTCAGTACATTTATGTTATTTTTTAAATAACATTGTTCGGGGCTACGAAGATCAGGGGCCTATATTGGGCCATTAAAAAATACAAACAAAGGAAAAAAAATCCGAAGCTGACTGGATTTTTTAAACATGTACATTTCTTCTTTCTGCTTTTTGGTCATCTGTGTCTATACATTATTCCAGCAAATAATAGCCTACTAAATAGCTTACATAGGAAACAGTTGATTTATCCTTAGTTTTCTCTTCAAAGTGCACCAGATTGATGAATTTTACTTTAACATTTGAAAAAAAATCTTCTGGGGGAGCATTCCCCCGGACCCCTCTAGAACAGTGGTTCTCAACCGGTGGGGCGCGCCCCCCCCCCCCCCACTCTACCGGGGGGGCGCGAGGGGGATGAAAAAAAATAAATAAAAAAATCTTAATCTTAATCTTAATTTTTTTTTTTTTTTTTTTGTAATTTAAATTGTATTCCTGATATGTAGCCTAGTTCAGAGATGATATGTATTTTTTTTCTTTCTTAACTTTTTTTGATAGGTAGTTGCCAAATTCATCACACAAACACTCCAATCCACTGATATGAGATCAGTTTGCAATTTTCAAGTACTGAATTAATGGTAGGACTGTGGCCACTAGAACTGGTCTCTGGTCAGCAAAGGTCTTGAAAACAGCACAAGTGTGCTTGTGACATGCGTGCCACATGCATGTGTATAGGCACGTGTCCCAGCAGATTTTTGAAATCTGAATAAAAAAATTTAAGTTTGTAGTTAGCAAGTGTAACATGTTCTTAGGGCAGAATTTCATAAATAAAGGTTTATTTTTTTAGCAAGATATTTGGTCAAAATCTAGTTGTCATCCGTCCCTCTGTCCAGTTGTTAGGCATCTGGCTGCTAGCCAGTTATGTTGTCTTGCTAATTTTACTATTCATCTGAACTGAAATGAATATTGACTTTTTCCTTTATTATCTTCGCCAGAATGCACCAGAATGCTTAGATTACATGTTAAAAACACAAAAAAATATTCTGGGGGGATGCCCCCAGACCCCCCTTCAGGGGTTTAGTTTTCTGACAAACATTACAATGGATACTAACATGATTTGGGCATTTGGGATTATAAATCATCTTTGAATTGGTTGTACAGCATATCACATGCTATTCATTCAGGGGTGTGATGGCCACCCCACTCTAGCTCTGTGGCCCACCTTGGCCACCCCCAGTCAAAATTTCCTGGAATCGCCACTGAGACACACACAACTCCGCGTTCAGGCTGCACAGCACATTAATCGCAGGTAGCATTTTGAGCTAAATCTGGCCACTTTCCAAATCCAAGACTCAATAGTTGAAACATTCTCTGAACTGGGTTGTCAGACAGCAGTGTTTCCCATTGATCATAGACTTTGTTTTGTGAAGCTTTTTCATAACAGGTATACCTATTGTAGAATTTATTCTGTGTATGTTCTATTTAGGCTACTATTTTCTTCTCTTCTAAGGAGATTTTTAAAAAAAAACATTTCTTCAGTGTCACATAAAAGTGCACCAGAATTTAACGTTAAATTATAAGAAATTTCCGGACCCCAACCCTAAACCCAATGTTCAACTCAAAGGTGCGCCACTGGCCTAGCCCTTGTGATAATAACAATAATAGAGTATCTATCTATCTATCTATCTATCTATCTATCTATCTATCTATCTATCTATCTATCTATCTATCTATCTATCTATCTATCTATCTATCTGTGTAGGGTGGTGTGTGTGTGTGTGTGGGGGGGGGGGGGGGGTGTCAGGGTCGGTGGGGGGGCCCAACTGCAATGACCCAGCTTTGGGGGGGCCCAGCTTGCAGAAGGTTGAGAACCCCTGCTCTAGAAGGTCCAGGGTCCACGACACAGTCTCCCAAATTCCTGTGAGAAACACTGTGTGTGTGCATGGTCATTAGACCAGGGGTTGTGTTCAAGTACGCGTAATGATTTGGTCATTCATCAATAGAAACATTGTGTTGTTATCTGGCTCAGAGAGTGACCAGTCACTCATACGTTTTGGACTATAGACAAACATAGCTTTTACATGTTTGTATTGTAAGACTGCCTCTCAGAGGGCCCATCAGGACTTCCTGTATAGGGGCCCAGAATTTGGAGCAACCCCCCTGCCTCCACATATCGTATAAATAATCATGGTGGGCTGCCATGGCCAAAAATGCCAGGGCTGAATTTTTGTCCCAGTCCACCCCTGCTCGTGGGTAAACGAGATGGACAGATTATGTTCGGGTGACCACAAAACCCTTTGATCACCAACCGAAAAAAAAAAAAAAAACTCATAAAGCCGCTATCATGTCAAATAAAGAGAAAATCCTGGAAAGCCTCGACTGCAGCAGCCAGCGCCACGCTCTCCGAACATTTGTTTTACAAGCTCCGGGCTGCGCACACACACACAACCAAATCTCTCACTTCACAATGGATTCCTGAGTCATCCATCAACGTAGGAGGAACTGTGTGTGTGGTTGCGTGTGTGAATGGATGGCGCCGGGCGACGCTTGAGGTGCTCCGTCCAACGAGCATGACTGTAGTGTGGCCTAGATCCAGCCTTGGAGTGAAAGGGGGCTGCAAGAAAAAAAGAGCTACTAATTTGGGTCACTGTGTTGCTGGGTTTGTGTGGCCCGTGTCCTTCCAGGATATTAACAGTGTGAGTGAGTGTGTGTGTGTGTGTGTGTGTGTGAGTGTGTGTGTGCGTGCATGTGTGTGCGTGTGTGTGTGTGTGTGTGTATGGAAAGGGTGCATATGTGGGGTAAGTTAAACTGTACCCACTGTCTGTTTTTCAGCTGTGTTTCCTGTGCTGAGCTAAGCTAGTCGTCTCCTTTTCTCTCTCTCTCTCCCTCTCTCTTTCTCTGTCTCTCTTTTCCCTCTGTAATATGGTCTTGATTAGCGGGCCCAGTGGCTGCGGTGGCGGTGGGTTGGCAGGGTTATTCCAGCTATGCGTTTGTACTTTGGGGTCCCCTCTGGGAAGAGAAAAAGTGTCAGCCCGAATCCACGGGCTTGGACGAAAAAAATCCCTCACCGCCGTCTCGCGCTGTGTGGACATGACAGGAGGAGGACACAATGAGGTTGTACAGAGCTGTGTGGATGAAGTACTGGTAATATCAGGGGGGGGGTTAGCTAAAGAGAGCGACAGCCAGAGTGTGCAATGCTTCCTTTTGTCTCCTGTGGTTGTTGAAGCACAGCCAAGTATTTAAGCAGTAAATACACACAAATGGGCACACAAAACGAACACACACACACACACACTATCCTTGGCTCTCTTGACAGGCATAAAACCTCCAACGAGAAGAACAACAGTGAAACAGGATCCTGAGCTCCGTCTCCTGAACACAGATCGGAGTCAATAGCCTGTTACCTAAAGCGCTGACAGAACATGGGAACTAGGGGGGGAAATATAGGTTTCAAGCACAGTCTCTTTGGGTCTCATTACTTAGCCTCTCAGGGCACGTCTGCTCTCATGCACTAACTCAATGTGAGTGGCACTAGGAAAAAGCATTTTAGTTTCCCCACTCTGTGATGGCGACATAAAAGCATCAGCTCTCTCCAGAGTTTGATGGAGAGTTTGAAAATAGACAGGAGCAGTGTGTGTGGTTGGACAATAGCGGCTGCAGCAGCAAACCACAGTCTCTTGTTGAGCTAACAAAGCAATAGGAAGTCTATTTAGTTTAGTTATTCCTGTTCCACCTGTTAATGCCCGGCACACGCACTATGCATAATATCACAAAGGAAAAGAATGCATACAACATGCTGTGAAGAGAGTAAACGCAAACTGGAGCTCATCACACACACACACACAGTAGAGGGGCTGGGGCTTTTTACCACAGTGGCGCCGGGGCAGGGCAGACAGCAACGGCAGCAGCTACTAATTAAGAGTGGTTGGCTGAACAGCTATAGTTAGCGCTGGAGCTGGAGGGCTGAGGAGAATAGGGCGACAGGTCTGACACCGTGTCAGTGTGTGTGTGTGCGTGTGATTCCGTCTGTGTGTGTGTGTGTGTGTGTCTGTGTGTGCTACTAGCGGCCCCGGGGCTATAGGCTATAGGTCCCCTACCAGTTCAAGTCTTGCTGACTCAGATTCATCACTGGCCTGTCTGGTTGCAATGCTGCTGGTATACAGCTAGCAGAGAGGGAGGAGAGCAATGTGCTTTTCCCTGTCTGATACTTTCTCCCCTTACTCTGTACTCCCTTGCTCTTACTTCCTCCTCCTCCTCATCCCCAACTCACTCACTTTACCCTGTGGCTCTTCTCTCAGTTTAACTTCCTCTTTTACTGCTTTTCATTTGGTTTGCTCAACTTTCCAGCCACTCTATCATGTTCTGTGTGTCTGTCTCTCTCCCTCCCTCTTTTTCCTCCCAACTTCCGCACACGGTCAATATGATTCAATAAGCTTTATTGGCAGCAGTGAATGCATTTGCGGAGCAGAGGTTGGGGGATTACAGCAGGGATCAAAACAGGAAATACATTTGCTTTTTAATGGTCCTCCTCCACACAGTGATGGCCCATCTGTGCTATGTGTCTCTCTTCGTTCATTCCAGCTCTTGTTTTCGTTGCCACTTGTGGATACTAGATGATCCCGTTCTCCTGCCGCAGTGACTCAGACCTGTTGGGCCACTTTGTGAATTAAAGAAGCCCCCACCGGTTCAATGGTTCACACACACACACTGTGAAATGTAAACATACAAAACACCAAAGATGACACTTTGAAATTATCTCAATGCCAATTTTACTGTCTGTCTTTCAAAAAGCCTTACTGTGTTTGGAGTTGTGTCTGGCATTCAATTCTCACTGACACTTCAAATCCAGAGAAATCCAGGACAGCCCCAGTGATCTAGAAAGTAGTTATTGTGCACTTGGAAGGCGATGTATTGTATTAAAGTGACTGGTGACCTTATTAACATACATTAAAAAGGGCCCTGTGACACTATAAGAGGCTTGGCCTAGGCCTTAGTTATTTAGCGTGCCAGCTAATCCTATTGTTGTTGTCTCTGGGGCCTAAGTGGCAAGCTCCATGTTAAATCCTTGCCTTTGTCTTCTGTGCGTCTCATTTGCTTGCTATCTCTAACGCCTTAAAATAATAGTCCTTCACATGTGAAGTGTAGAACAGTTTTGAAAGTCAAGTAGCCCTACCATGAGCAAAGGCTGTGAAGTGCATTGTGAATATCACATCAAAACAAGCTAAACATGACAGAGCAATTTGACTGCGGAGATAGATACCTATTGGACTGAATCACTGCCAATCCTCTGCATTCTCAGCATTTCTCAACTGCCAAGAATGGAAAAGTGACGTGGTTGACATTTGAATGCTTGGAGCCGTGGGAAGGTTAATGGTATGAAATCGGCAAGTTGACAATTTTATATACAACAACCCGACTTTCTTTCCCGTTCTCAGGACAGCAGTTTACGGCGGTGCTGGCGCCACACACACACACACACACACACACACACACACACACACACACACACACACACACACACACACACACACACACACACACACACACACACACACACACACACACACACACACACACACACACACACACACACACACACACACACACACACACACACACACACACGCACACGCACACACGCACACACGCACACACACACACACGCACACACGCGCTCTCTTGTGTTTGCAGTCTAAACAGTGTTACAGGAGAGTGTGTCAGTTTATTGTTTGTCCGTTCCTCTCTCTGGGCTCCCTGATGTTTACCTCTGCAGAACAATGGACTTGCCTGGGAACACTTGCGCAGGGCAGATCTGATCCTGCCTGTGTGCGTGCATGCATGTGTGTGTGGATTTTTCCTGACGAGGTATTGTAATTCTGATTGCACTTCCCGTGATTCCTTCCAAAACAAGTCCCCTTGATACAGTAAACACAGGTACTGTGCAATGTAACCCAACTACCGCAGTGCTATTGCTGTGTGAACCATTTGTGTCCATGTTTCAAACGCACATTACTTTACAAACATGGGCAATAAAACACTTGATGTCAATCCACTCACTTCTTCAATTTCACCTGTAAACATTCTGACCACTTTCTGCATCATCATAGTATGAACTGTAACCACCAGAGTCAAAAGTCATGTGGTACAATGTCACACTTTGCACATTTTTGTAATGTTCAAAATGTCTGCAACTCAGCCGGAGGGGGATTTTCACAGATCAGTCTGGACTTTCTCCAATCTCTGTGGAGAGGCAGTCTTGATTACTCATGATTGGACATGTGGCCTTATGAGCGTATTAACTACTGCAGGAGACAGTACCCTTTCATAAAGATTTTTCCAATTGCCAAATTAGGATGAAATGAGAACCCATTCTTTTCTTTTAGATGTGAAAATTGTATCATGAGTGTCAAAAGCACAGCGTGTTATCATGAATAAACGCTGTGTAGCTTTTCATTATGAGAGAGAGAGACAGATACAGACAGAGAGAGAGAGAACAGAGAGGTCTCCACTGTGCCCATCCTCACTTTGGCCCGGTGCCAGGCCTGCTCCCACAGAGGAAGGGAGAGAAAGGGAGGGTGCTGTGGGCGCGTGTGGATGTGTGTGTGTGTGTGTGTGTGTGTGTGTGTGTGTGTGTGTGTGTGTGTGTGTGTGTGTGTGTGTGTGTGAGGGGGGCAACATTCCCCTGGCAGGAACCCCGGGACCCGGCGGAGGGCAGGGTTCAGCCGGTGAAGGAGAGGCTGCGTGCCCGGCAGTCAATTAGCGGCTTGCATTTACACAACAAATGGAGCTCCCACGGCTTCTCCAGTGTGCACGCACACACACACACACACACACACACACACACACACACACCCCACTCATGAGTGAATCCACTCAGCACTCATCAGCACACGCCGACGCAAGGTCAGAGAGATGGGGAGGGGGGAGAGAAAAGGGAGAGCAAGAGGCCAGCTATCTGCTGGAGTGGCACTCTACAAATACTAACTCATTGGCTGTATCAGAAACACAAGCAGAGCCATGGTGAGCAGTATAGAGTTGCCCGAACCACCTCAACTGGCTCCTTTCGACGCAAAGGAGCAGCGGCGCTCTGCCCCAAGTTCCTCTCCAATGACTGAGCTTCTCACCCTTTCTCTAAGGGAGATGCCAGCTCCTGAGAAAACCCATATTGGCCGCTTGTACCCGCGGCATATATGAATCCAAATAAAAAAATGTACTTAGCCGGTTGTTAATTTAACTGCTTTTAACAGCCTTAGTGAGGATACTGTGGCCAGCACATCAATACTCGCGCTTGCTGGGAGATGCACACAGAAAAGGAAAGGAAAGAAAGAACACTGAAGACAGACAGTCAGGCAGAAAATACAACGCAGGAGTGACAGACGGCCCTTTCAAACATTTAGCTTGACCAAGAAACCTTGTGGAAAATTGCCATGTCAGGGTGACGAGTGGACAGGAGCGAAAGTCAATACTGTTGACTCAATAAAGTTGATCAGGCGATACCCTTGTCAGGACCCGGTCAAATTCCCTTCAATCTTTCTTTGCGATTGCTTGTGTGAAAAAGAAATCCACACAAAAATGTCCGGGGCCAGGTCAGCAAAGGGTTACATCACACTTCCATTTAGATAGCAAGAACAGGTGACTCATGGATGACATATTATTATAATGCAAGTTGCTACGATGCAAGCATGTGAGAAGCCCAATGTTAGGAGAACCTTCAAGCAATTAACCAAACACAACACAGGCTGATGTTCTAGACATTTGGCGCTATACCTGCTTCATGACATTGGAAGGTGACGATCCTGTTAAGCCCACAGAATTATACGAGCTCTTGTAAAAATTCAGTTTATGTGTGTATAAAGCTGAGGACAGAGTTGGATTGACAAATGACAACACTAGTATGTTTGTCCATCAGGTTGACCTCTGCCTTAGCATCTGTATCGTGTGGATTTTGGGAGGTTTTGTGTGATGTAAGCGTAAGACAGGAGACAGTCACTTCCTCTGTCTGTCTTTACTTCCCCTGCTCCTCCCAACCATCTGTCATCCTCTCCCATTGACATTCAGGTGAGAACTGCTTTGTCTGCAGACGGCATGTGTGTGTGTGTGTGTGTGTGTGGTGTGTGTGTGTGCTGCAGTTACTTTGGAAACAGACAGCCAAAGTCAATGGGAGGAAGGCGACGGGGGTCTATACTGCCGTTGATGAGGTTGTGTGAGTTGGGAGTGTGTGTACATATCTCATCACAGGCGGGTCGGCTTTCTAATGCGAGAGTCGCTCTGCCCATCTCCCCTCTATGCATTCATCTCCCTGCCCATACATCAATCTACCAAGGGACAATTATTGTTGAAACGAGCCCAGTGGTAAGTGGATGAGAGGTGACCTGCACCATACAGCAATCAAACCTCTCTCTCTCTCTCTCTCTCTGTCGCGGTCCCCTTTTACCTCTCCCTCCAGCTGGGCTCCGAATAGGCCCTTAAATCACTCGGCCCGGGACCTTTGATTGGTTGACCTCTCTGCATGATTAAACAGCCATTTTCATCACGTCCTCCATAGGAGAGTGACAGAGTGAGAAAATAGGAGGGAGAGAGAGAGAGAGAGAGAGAGCCGGATGCACTGAAAGAGCAGGTGAGCGAGCCCAACCAAATGGGATAGCTACACAATGATGATGAGAGACATTTCGATCAGAGGAGAAAGAGACTGGAACTCCACAGAGGGCGTGCTGGTGGGAACACCAACTGAAACTCTAAAACGCAGCTGTGAGCTCCAGTGGACATAGAAATCGAAATCAAAATACCATTGCATCATATCACATCTAGGCTAACGTCTGGATTTTGTGCTTAATAATTATTATTTGACCCGATTCTAGACATCTGCACTAAAATGTGGGTTGATTTATATTGGTATGCATGTATAAAGACTTTGGTGTTTTGATGAATTTAGGTCAGCAAAACATCCATAATGTTGGTTATTCAATAAATATGATGAATAAGTCCGGCCCCTATGACAAGCAGCATTATTTAGAGTGAGTATACATTTCAGTTTAGAAGTGAGATTCTGCATATCACCGTTTTATGTTGACTTCAACAGAGATGGGAATCCCTTCCCTTTACAGTGACTGTGACGTGGGTGGCTAACAAGATACCCCAGGGTCACACAATCATCATTGCTGTGACCACCAGACCCTGACACTAATTCCCTAAAATCATCAATCTAAAGAGCTCTTCCCCGAAAAACACAAACTTTGCGTCCGATAAAATGGCCGCCCCCTCGTAACATCTGTTTGGCTTCCAAATAAAAAAGCCGTAAAGCCAGTGTGGTTGGGAGGCGTAAGCAACGGCAGCTGTTCCATTGCTGAGTTCAGTCCTTAATTAAAGTTTGACTCAGTGTCTCTGAGTTTCTGTCATCCTTCCTTCCCAACATTTCTCTTTTTCTCTCTACAACGTTATTTATTATGCTTTTGGTGCAAGCTGCCTTGTTGCTGTTCAGAGTGAGCTGGTGCTGCCAAGTTCCCTCCCTCACTCCTCTGTTGTCTTCTTCTTTCCCCTCATCAGTTTCTGGCCGAGGTGCACGCTCTGGCTTCATTTTGTTCAGATTTCTCCAATCCCGCCCTTTCACAAATCTGAACGCTCAAGGCTTTTATGATGATGCAGCTACAAGCAGACTGGGAGACGGGCTCCTTTTGGAAAACGTGTCTGTGCTGTGGCCAAGTTTGACTGCAGCACTGATTGCCGAGGGCATGATGATGTGTGCCTCTTGACTGAGCTAAAAACAGCTTGTACCATGTTTTGAGAGCAGCACATGTGGCAATGCCTTCGATAATGTGTCTTTTAAAAAGTAGTTTGGGAGAATGAAAATTCCCACATGACAAACTGTAAAATATGTTTCAGCTTGATTGGGTCCTCTGGTGGAAAGTTGACCTTTTCTGCTCTGTTTGTGATCTGATATCAATCATTGGGTTGGTGCCATTGTTCTCGAGCTACACACTCCACATTCAGTGTTGCCTCAAGTGCCGTTTGGACTAATACTATCTGTCATGTGTCAGAGGGCAGGCAGAAAGAGACTGGTGGTGCACCCGGGACCATGTCACACTGATCTCAAGAGCCAAATGAGGTCACACTTGGGGGAAAAATTGAGAGCTGAACCGATCAAGCAGAACAGCCACATTCCTCCACTTGCAATGGAAACCAAGGAAATCATGGATCTTGGTGAAGCAGCGGAGGACAGGGGGTGCGTGTGGGTGGGGGACAGCCCCAAGAGAAAGTCTTCTGGAGAAAGGATGCGACTCCTCCCAGCTGCCACGCATCAGCACATCACAACCAGTCACAAGTTACACACTCCATTGCATTTTGGAATGCGTCGGCCCTGACGAGAGCTGAATGGTATCGCTGACACATTCCTTCATGTGTGCTGCTGGCTGCCTCATCACATGCGCTGCCTCCTTATCCACGCAGGAAAATCTACAGGCTGAGAGAACAGACTTGTTGGGGCAAACTTTATATTTTTTTTAAATAAATAGCCAGAGAGGACCGTGGGAGCAGCACTTGACGATGCTCTTCATTAGCTCTACCTTACTCTTTTGACATGGGAGATGGCACACCGCTGATCTATGGGTGGGTGGGGCAAGCTCCTGGTTAGTGGGAGAGAAGGCCTGGAGGTCGGAGATCACCGAGCACAACTGGAGCCATCATGAGACAGCAATGTGTATAGCTTGAACTCACAGCCATCTTAACGCCCCTCCCCCCCATCCATGACACAGTAGCCGCTCAGAGGTTCACCCCAGGCCTGGCAAAAAGCAACACCAGGGTCCTGAGCAATAAAACCTCCATGGCCCTGCTCCACCTTTAAAGTAGGGATCAGTCTAACCTTTGACCTCCTCCCTGTTCACTCCCTACTTCCAGTTTTGGAGGCCTCCTTCTCCTCCTGCTCTTCTTCTACTTTTGGTTACATTCAGCAACAAACAGCCCCACCCCCTTTCCGTTAGTCAGCCATTGTGGGGTCTGGAGTACTTATCCCCCCCCCATCTCTGCATGCCTTTCCTCCACAGGGGGTCGAGGAGGGAGAGGCGACTTAAGAGCCCCCCTGGGACTCCCGCCGTAACCGCATTGGAGGTAACCCAGGTCTGCTAAAAGAATTAGGCTGAGCAGCCACCAATGTTCTGCGCAACATGTCGTCAAGTGGTTTTTCCTCTTAACAAGCTATGCAAGGGAGGAAAGAAAGAATACCAGGGTTTTTAGGATCAACAAGGCGAGTAGAGGAAAAACAACCAAGAGGATCCGAAAACCTTTGCCTAGTGTTGTTAGACCTTAGAAGAAGATTCTCCAATCTCTTCAGCAACTACAAGGAGGTTGTAGTCCATGAGAGCTGCAATGACGTGCAGGATATTAAGCTTCCAAACCTGATTTGAGGTGCTTCAGCATGGAGCTGCTTAGAAAATGTCAGCGTTATCAGTTGACTGCTAATGCCCCTAACCTTTGGAAAAGTATTTGCATTGATTTTTTTGTAGGAGGTGAGGAGGGTAGTATTACTGGGTAACTGTAGCCCCCGTGAATAGAGAAAAGTCCCTTGTACATGTGTCTACGGTCGACATGCTCTGCAGTGGCACAATGCCAACACACAATGGAGGCCAGACTCGGCGGGCTACTCATCACTTCTCCCTCTTTAACCCTTTGAGAGAGCACAAAAGAGGGAGCTGACAAAGAGGCTGTGGAAAGAAAAGAAGGCAGCAGACGGAGGAGGAGGTGTAGGATATTCTATGTATGCTCCAGAAACGTTGTTTTAAAACATGTTTCAGGCCACAGTTGTTGTTTGACAACTTGAATTTGGCTCCACTGTAAGCACGGGGCAATGGGTGCCAGGAATCCAAACAATTTCTCAGACCAGGACATAACCATGATTAGGACTGTGGAGTTATAAGCCTGTTGCTCCCTCAAAGTCCAACAGGCTTGCACCATTATTAATGTTCCAATTTCTTTCAAAATAACATTTCTGTGGTTCCTTTGGATGTCGGTTACTCAAGAGAATGTTCTTGTCATCTACGCTACAGTATAAAATAAACAAACCCTGCTTTCAGTCAGAGCTGAAAATGTTTTGGAGCAGGTCCCAAAACCTGACAGGTACCACTTGGCCCTGCTGTGTGAAAGTGGCTACTGAGAGTTAAACCTGAGAACATGAGAGGTTTTGGAAGTGCTCCAAAGTGATTTAGGGGCTAAAGCTACTCAAAATCTACCCTTCTTCTCGCAGTTAAATGGGAATCGCATGGAGGATTTAAGAAAGCGAAATGCTCATTCAGTAAAACGGAGAAAAAAATGCTCCTTATTGGGTGGTTTTTGAGTGTCTGCATATTCAAGACCTCATCAAACACATACACACACCAAAGTAGCCAGAAGCACCAGCCCACATCTAAAGAGTACCAGGCACTCAAGGGGAGAGAATTGTGGTAAACAAAATGAATAAATGAGCACTTATCTCCATCTGGTAAACACACATGCAGGTGCTGACATCAGAGTGTGTGGTTTATGAGCCATGCAGTGCGTGTCTGTGAATGTGCACAGTCTGCACACACACAAACACAAGCCAGAACGCAACTACGGGAAAAGGGAGGGAGACTGATCCTACCTGTGTCCTACACGCATAAGCACACACTTTTCTAAATGCCCACCATTGCCTGGAGGGCGACACCACCATTCGGCTGACCTCTCTCGGGTAAGTTGCCCTGCCTTCCTGTACCATGGGGGGGTTGTGTGTGGCTAGTCCACAACACAGCCACAGTACAGGGGGGGGGGGGGCAGAGAGGCAGCTAGCTGATTTATAGGCTAGCCCACAGCCATGTTTTCCCTGGGCAAGGGGCTCTCCTCAAAGACCCGCCTTTTATTAGTCTTATTTACAGGGCCGGGGAGAACAGACTAAATTATTTAAGATTCCCCCTGGTAAATACAACAGAAACCAGGAGGGAGCGTGTGTGTCTGTGTGCAGGAAGAGAGGGCAGAGGATGGAAGACAGGAATGAAAAAGATAGAGATACAGAGACTGAGATGAGGAAAAAAAAACAAGTGAGCAATTATGAGTTGCGGCACCATTAACATTAATCACACCAATAAACGGCGTCGAGCCTGTGTAAACTCTTCCGCGTTCCATATCTTCCACATTGGATAGTGTTGCCTTACATTAAACATGGAGGAGTGCCATTGCTCGCACACGGGCAAACCGATTCGGATAGCATCTTGAATACAATTGTCCTGAATACTGTGTGCCATCAACAAATGCACAGTGACGATGCACTGCTTATCCCAATGCAAATGCATGCACACCCACAGTGCGCTGCCTCCTCTCTCTCACACAGTGGTTCTCATTAACAAGCCAAACATGCCTGAAGAGGCAGACAGACTCTGGTGAGCACAGTAAACAACCAGTAGGCTCCCTCATACTAAACTGAGACTATCTCCGCATCAGCAACACACACTTTCTGCCGATGACACTGACAGGCTGGGCCCGATGCAATCCTAAAGATCCCAACCTCAAAGATCTGATTTTCTGGTGTTCCTTGCTTATGGGGAACTTAGGAAAACAACAGGGTGTGGGTGAATAATACAAATAATACTGTTCTGTGGCATTTTATCATGTACTTCGACAATTGACTTATTTGGTACTCACTGTGGTGCGCACTATACTTAATGCTTATTGTTTTTCTTTTTAAAATCCAACAAATAAAAAGGGATGTTGAAGGAGCAGATTCTATGACAAGATTGCAAATCCCTGCACATACAGTGTTCATCGCCATAGTTTATTATAAATGACAACATCTTCTTGAGCACAGCTAAGAAACAACAGTAGAGTGATAGAGTGCAAAACAGACAATAAGAGACAAGAGACAATATTCTTCAAATAAAAAAAGAAAATGACGAGCCCCCACTATAGTGTACCATTAAACAGCTACCTCAAGTATCAAGATGAATGGAATGTGGTAGCGATCTGTAACCCTTTTCCCTAAAACATGATTCTAACCTACTATTAGTCAGGAAGTTACAACAATAACATGAGCTCCACATACAATATTAAGCTTCCTGTATAGTGAGGGAGAAATGCCCATAATGACAAAGTATTAAGCGCTACCTGTCCATTCAGCTGCACACCTTAGCAATACAATAAGGAGATTATAGATGACAGTGTACAGTTGTCTTATGTTACAGGAAGGAAGGAACCGTGACATCCTGGTCGATAGAATGCCCCGGCTCTTCTTTACAGGCGGAAATGCAACAGGAGAAGAAACCATTTTTATGTCCGTCCAAATGGGAGAGCCAATCTGCCCGTCTGAGTCAGTGTCTTGAGGGGGGAAGAGATGGACAGAATGCTGACAAGAGCATTAGCATGCCGGTGGGGAAACCTCATATGCTGAGGCTGTGTGCCTAGCTAGCTGCCAGAGAGGGGGGGGGGGGGGGCATGGGATTTCTCTACACAAGGCCACTGGGTCACAAGTGGAACTGGGGTCAATGCTGCAGTTCTTGGACCTTGAGGCAGAACCCTTCACCATAACTGTAACTCAATCTAAGCGCTGACGTCCCACAGCCTGAGGGTCAAACGTAAACCAATGACAAGGGGTTCCTTCGGTTTGGATGAGAGCCCATTTCACAAATGATGACATTGTGAATTTGACTTTACAAGAAAACAAATCAAATGCAATACAGTGCCCCTGTCAATAAAATGAGGGGCCTGCATTAACAAGTGAACTACAGAATTTCTTGGTGCCCCACTTCAGTCGGTCAAGAGTTCTTCTGCTTTTCAGTTCAAGCGAACTAATCAACAACTCCTTTGAACAAAGGGCGAGCGTGTACATTTTGTTCTCAAACAGACAGCACCACAGTGCAGCGGAGAGACCGAGCTTATTTTCAATTTGCAGCCAGATTAGCAGGCATGTTTTTGATACCGTCAGAAACGAACGGCAAGAGATTTCTTTCTCTTCTCCAAGTTGTCTTGAGTGAGTGGCCTTTTTAGTGCCTGCTTCAAAAAGCATCCCCCGTACCAGAGCAGCTGTCACTTTCAGCAGGCACTGTGGAGGACGGACGCGGGGGAGGGGCCCTTTGAAGGAATGGTTAAAAGTGGGCGATAAAAATAAACTGGGAGAGAGGAGAAAATTAATTATACATAACAGACAGTTCACTTGGATGAGCACGACACAGAGACAGTGAAACTAAGGCTGCTTCCTCCTCAAAGAGAGAGAGAGAGAGAAAAAAAAGCCATTTTCTGGCTGAGGACATTTCTGCTCTGCCAACATATTTATTTGGCTACATCGGAAGACAGGGATGCAACAAGAAATCTTTATTCGGAAGGTCAGGGCGTCAAACAATACCATCCTAACTTTCATTTCAAATTCTCCACGCTGGCGTTAACTTTATACATCCTCTCTAATTTGCTGTTTCCTCAGACCAAAATAAGAAAACTGGCAGTCCTGAGCGCACACTGCTCCTTAGAAAATGTGATGAAGCATGCAGATAGCTCTGTCTGCCTTTAAAATCACGTTTGATTGGCACAGATGAGGGTATATACTGCCGGCTCACCTGCAAACTTCACCTCCCGATATGATTCGTAATGCACCAGCACTTTGCGGTTCAACAGCGCCCACTGACTCCCAATCCCGGCTTCTTATTCGGGCCAAATGGAGGTCATTCCTATTTGAGCAGTCAGTCAAGACAGGCCCGCCAGGTATTGGCGAGTGAGTTTATTTCATATTAAGGCTTGTCGGCTGGAGAGGTGTTAGCACCGCGAGAGCTCTCTGTGCGCATGTGTGTCTGTGCGACAGGGCCTTCGGGTGTTGCCCTGCTGCTGGTCCCTCTTTAGTGCGTTTTAATATTGCTGCTGCTGTGTGTCTCGGCGCCTCGGGGCACCACACAAACCCCAAGAGAGAGAGACCAAGTAAAAACACTCAAATAGTGAGAGATGATGGGACGGGGCTCAGAGAAAGATGGAGGGGGTGAATACATGGAGAAGCAGGAAATGATGTGACGGAAAGGCAAGAAAGGAAGTGAGGAAATAGAGATCAAAACAGAGGAAACATAAACTGAGGTTAGATTTTTAAAAAGAGAGAGAGAGAAATAGACAGACGCGCACAGATTGAATGAAATGAACTCAGAGCATGAGTGCCAGCAACACCGCTAACCTCTTTAGCAAGACTGACACAAATGAAAACTTATGTAATAAAAACGAGCCATCTCCACCCGCTATGATATGAAAGCAGATATTGCATTACAGCGCCGCTGTGCCATGAAAGCCCTCAATCACAAATAGGGAAAAAAGAGTTGAGAGAGAGTGTGTATTGGTTTTCTTCTTTGTGTCACTATAGACTAGACCAGTAGTCACCCGCCCAGAAATGTTCGAGAATTGGTTGAAAAAAGTTAAGACTTCTATAACATTGTGCTAGTAAGTCGGAACAGAGGAAGACGATGGAAGAGTGACGTAGGACATGTGCTCTTAGAAAGGGAAGGAGAGAGATGGGAGGGAAGATATGACCAGCATGAAGCTAGACAAAGAGTTAGAATGTTAGGGGAGTGCTGAGGCGGATAAGAAAAGTGAAAGTTTAAAATGGGGTCGGCGAGAGTGGTGTTGTGGAAGGATGGAGGTGGACACAAGACAACGAGCGGTTCCTGACAGGAAGAGAGAAAGCAGGAAAAGTGGAGGAGAAAGCTTTGAGTGGCAGCATAAGTCTGGAGGCAGGAAGAGCAGAAGGCCAGAAGAGGAAATGCCTAAATATGAGCTTGTCACACTAGTTTGAAAATGTTGAGGCAGTCAAGGAAACTGGAAGAAAAAAAAAAAGAGCTGGATTTTTGCAGTCTGGCAACACACAGACAGACACTGCACACTGTGAGCAGTGCTGTGAACACAGTCCATATATCGGCTCTCCGTGTGAAAGCAATGAATCACGGTGCAGTATACCCTGAAGAATACAGCTACGCACTGAAAGTCCTTTCACGTATATAAACAATTCCAGTGACCCAGTGAAGTCGTTTTCTTTAACGCCAACTGAGAGTTCCGTGTGAGCGTGTTGGAAATCCTCTCCTTTAATTCCCTTTATAAAAAAAAATTAAAATAAAATCAATATGCACTGAAACTAAATATATTTTGGGGCCAGTGTTACAATGCTAAGCCGCGATTCAGTCCTCACTTGAGCGTGGCGCTGCTGCTTTGTCATCCATCTACAATCTAATTAGACCTTAAATATGCTGCTCACTGAAAAGTCCAGAGGAATGCAACAGGGGGGGTTGAGCCACACAATGGCAGGAGCAGAGGGGTGCAAAGTGCACATGTCAGCTCGGATTCCAAAGTTTGGACATCACAGATTTTCACCCATTCACGGCAGCAGCAGGCCACACCGGACAGGGCAGACTTTCAAAATTCATGACACTGGCTGCTCTATTGTGTGTCAGATCTGTATCATAATTAGAGAAGATTGAGGCAAATTGCGAGCAATTTTCTGGCCGAGTTGCAAGCTTTAATGTAAAATGCCATGAAAAGGTCACAATTTAGCCAACCACAAAAAATAACGATTTTCTGAAAGAACTGGTGGGAACTTTTGGAAACCATTCCCCCCCCCCCCACAACCAGAACATGTGTTAATGTCCAGACTGTCAGCTAAATAAAGCACTCAAAGAGAGTCATCGATTACATTGTGGCCACTCCTCGCTTGTCAGTCACACACTCATGTAAAGGCAATGCTTGCTTTGACTTAACGTGTTAGGTGCGCTTCCGTTGTGTGCTTGGTGAGATGTCGCTGGTTGAACGCTTTACAGATTGAGCCTGGAGTGGGCACCACCCCTTAATCAAACACCCGTTGTCATTGTGACAGTTCAGATGCCACATCATCTACATGTGAATGCTGGTTGTTGCCACCGCTGTTTTGAACTGTCCGTAGGAGGCTGCTGCTGCTTGACTGAACCCATGGCAAAACTGGGTCACACACTGACGATAAAGAGTTGGCCTGCACCTGTGTCTTATTATAGGGATGTTGGAGGGAGACAGTGCATACGAAACATTACCATTAGGTTTAAATTAAAAGGCACAATAGGTAGGTTAGATTCACTGTCGAATAGCCTACTATGTGACAGGCCTCAACCCCTCCTTTTTCTCCCCAAAAAAAAGAATAAGCTTAAAACAATGTCTACGCTGTCGCTCATCTATGATTCATGAATACATATTTAAATTGAGCAAAAGATTAATTCATGTAGCGCGAGAAGGGTCGGGGTGGGTAGTCTAATTTGGTTAACCAGCATTTGATTAAAAACACACATACACACACACAACTGAGGAGAATCCGATAGATAGAGCAATGATGAGAGCATTTTCAATAGCTCTGACAGACAACCAATGCGCACTCTACTACACACACCCACAGACTAGGCAGCCCCGCACCACTCCATCCCCTGCTCCAAACTGAAGGGGGAATTCAATTGCTGTCGAATAACAAAGCTTACAAATTGCCTTCTCATTCGTTAGCAGATTAGCGCCCTATTCACGGCCACACCAACACAATTTCTAATTATTTCCAAAGCTTGTAGGTGAATCGATTTATTTTTTTAAGTGAGCACCACCTCTCCCTGGAGAAATCCAAACACAACTACCAACTCCCTTAGGTCCATTTAGCAGAGCCATTCTTGCATTCAAATATATATAGGGGGTAAAATTAAACAAGCACCGGTGCAAATAGGCTACTTCCATGTGAAGACACGCACAGCCTCCTACCGGGTCCACCCCAGACTATTTATCCGAGAGACAGTGAGCGTCAGCCCGAGGAATACCTGTAATTACTGAGGGTGTTGGTGTGGTGGTAGAGGCAGGCATTCCTCCTCTTTAGAGTGAAGCAGAGCAGCCGTATGCTACCCTCCTCAGCCCCGATAAGCCTGCTAGCTTGTCCGTGTGTCACCAAACACCGGCCCCGGAGGATTTTCTTTTCACTACAAGATATGACTGCTGCGAGCTTTGCCGTAGCAGCAGAAGATATGTTTTTTTTTTTATAAAAGTCCGTCTTCACTGCAGCTCTCCAACAACCTACCAGCCACAAACTACTCACCGCACACACTGCACCAAAACTGAGGTGACTCGCGAGATAATAAATAAATAAAAACACCAACCTTTTTTTCCCTTCTAGTTTTAAGCGCCAGGTGCTTGCAGCGACATAATTAAAATCAAAATGCAGTGTCCGAGTAAAAATGAAGTTAGCTGTAGCTTCAGCGTTCGTTCGGCGCCCAAAATATCCGTGGCTTTTTTACAGTTTGGTGTGGATCAATGCGACTGGTGGTCACACACTCAACACGCCGCTAACACAAACACGAGCCTACACACACACACACACACACACACACACACACACACACACACGCACGCACGCTTCCAATAACTGGATATTAGCGCGAGGCTCGACATGTCTCCCTCTCTGCTTCCACGGTTGGGTTTGG
Organism: Ammodytes marinus; assembly: GCF_949987685.1. Taxonomy (NCBI): domain Eukaryota; kingdom Metazoa; phylum Chordata; class Actinopteri; order Uranoscopiformes; family Ammodytidae; genus Ammodytes; species Ammodytes marinus. The sequence continues at coordinate 27,446,689 of NC_137233.1, forward strand.
TCGGTCGAGCCGCTCTTCAAACCTCTTATAAATAGGCTACACAACAGTCTAGCTTCAAACTCGTGGAGAGAGCGGAGAAAGGGGGTTGAAAGACAACGAAAAACTCGCCACACGTACGGAGCTCCCTCCCTGCGAATGAGAGGGGGGAGAAAAAAAAACATGTAACCTAAATATTTCAGCCGGCTTGCTCCACCAAGAAAACCCGCTCCTTCGTTCCACACGGAGAGGGGTAGAAGAAGAAAAAAGCACTGCAACGTGAGGGAGTTTGTATCGGTACTTACAGGTTCAAGTGATCCTGAGGAGGCTTGATATCCTCGCCATGTTGTTTGTTTGTTTTAAATTCCAAAACTTGGGGACATTCCTCTCTGGTCACGGAGCGGCGGCGGTGCTCACTCTCCGGCGGCTCCCTGCGTGTGAATGGAGAGCCGAGGAGAGGAATGCAACTCCGGGCTCCGGGAGGGAGGGAGGGGAGGGGAGGGTGGAGGAGAGGAGGCGCTGCTACTGCAATACCTCACCGAGCCCATAGAGGGCGCCCCCGGGTCAACTCCCAGCGTGTGTGACAGGGAGCAGGGACGTGTGCGTGGGCTTACATTACATGAATATTTTACAGTAGTTGCCTTTAACCCTTTTACTTATTTTATTCTCATGACTTATATTTCATTAAATTATCATTTTTACTTTATATTTCGGGGCAGCAGTCACTCCAATCAGCTGTATTGTATTGATTTAATGTCATGTTCTCGGATTTATCTTTGTATTATTCAATGGTGAAGTTAATTAAAGATTTAGAGAGATTGCATGTAGCACTTTGTTGTCTCTGTAGCACCCAGATCCCCAATAAAGTTTTCATTGTTTGTCATATTTAAGCTACGATAGTGCTATAATAGTGCTCGGCCAGTAAGAGAAAGTTAAAAATACAAAGTTTACTACACATAACAGTCAGGAACTAGATTTTTAATTAATCCAAAAACCAAAACTTGACCCGGGCCACATTGTGACATTGAACACCTGACAGGCAGTCTCACATTCACTGTGAAAATGCTCCCAGAATTGATCAAGTCTATCACCCTAATGTCTGTATATGTTTAAAATACAGTATTCAGTAACTACTCAAACCTACCTTGTGACCAAACACAAATTACTATACTACTATTATTATTACTCCGATAACTAGGCTACAACTAATCACAATAGCATCGTTACATCATTAAGCAAATGTCTTGGACAACAGCAAAGGAAGGTTATTGTGTACAATTCGGTGGGGGGGAGGGGGCTGACGACATATATTTGCATGACCTGCACTAACCGACATTGGTAATGAGTTAAGTTAATTCAATTGTAGTCAATTGTACAGAGGGCACATTGAAATGTGTCTTTTCGCATATTCCCTCTCAAGTTTTCCACTTCAGAGCGGGTCAGAGCGCAGATTCAGCCAGCATACTACAGCGCCCCTGGAACAGTTCGGGGTTTGGTGCCTTGCTCAAGGGCACAATGGTAGATATGGTGGGCACCATAGATGTTATACCACTACCAGCCACCACTAATGTTACAAATAACACCCACCTGTCTGGTGTTGAGGATCGACCCAGCGACCTCATGGTTACTGGTCAGACCCCTTTCCTTTTAGGCCATCCTACCACCAGTAAAGCCCTGACAGTCGCAGTTTAGCCTCCATGTGGCTCATAACATTGGATACCTGTCAGTGAATTCTATAGCAGAACACATCTGAGCAAAATTAACAGTGAATGTGTTTTAAAAATAAATGGCCTGGGAGATGACGGGAGACAGGTTTGGTTCCACAAAGCGAGGCGGGCTCCTAATTAAATGAGGAGGTCCTGGGTCTTTCTGTCGCCTCAAATCAACTGACTCAAGACTAACTCACACTGAGTGACACTCTGCTGGCAGATTGAGGATTCAAGCTGCGCCCCATAAGGCTATATGATCCACCCAACTTTTAATTCTCTCCCTCTTGTCTTATAATATGCGACCTCAAGACAGGGAAAGTGACTTTGAAAGCTGAATTTCAATATTCATCGCGCAAGTCAGTGAGTATCAGCAGCTTACACAAAGTGTGTTTTGGGCAGTGTTCCATGGTGCCTCGGCAGGGACGAGGCTTTTGGGATAACCGAGTTATTCAAACGGGCAGCTCAGGTTACCAATTGCACTCAGGAGAGCAGAGAGCAAGATCTGGCACTAACTACGCCACCTGGCCCCCCATACGCTGAGAACTTGTGTGTGTGTGTGTGTGTGTGTGTGTGTGTGTGTGTGTGTGTGTGTGTGTGTGTGTGTGTGTGTGTGTGTGTGTGTGTGTGTGTGCATGTTTCAGAGAGAAACAGGGAAAGATTGAGAAAGATAAAGACATTTTTGCATGCCATGTGAATACAGCTTTAAAGCTATACAGTTTCGGCCTCTTGCCAGAAAATGTCCCTTTTTTAGTCTATCACACCACCCAGCTTTCAGTGGGTTTTTTCAAATGGCCACAGGCTTGCCATTAAAATGGTCGGTTTGGCCATAGTCATACTAAGAGCTTAGCCTCACTTACCATGTGAAAGGCCTCTGGACAAAGCCATTCCCCTATCTCACCCTTAAACACTAACACATTGATTAGCGCTGAGTTAGAGCCGTTCACGTCAGTCCAGTTCCACTCCAGGCCGACTGGGAGTTCTCACGGGAATATTTTCACAGAGTATAAAACATCATCAGTTAGTGGGTAGAAAGTTGGCCTTGTGCAAGATACCATCAAACAACCTACCACCATTTGGAAATATGGGGACATCGCCATATATTGACCTTTTCTCATGCTTGTATTATAATACAGGCAAGATATTGCACAGACAAAAGTTTGTTTTGCATATACAACTCTCACTAATGTATTTTTAGATGAATCTTGGCGGTCAGGATTTGACTAGACAGTGCACAGGCCGAGGGGCTTGGGCTGAGAGCACAGAGAATATTAAATAAATGCACGCTTGGCTGTTTGCTGGTTTGCTGCTGTTTTGCTCTCTATTTTCCCCTTCTTATTCATGCACTATTAATGGGCCTGTGTTTGGCAAGAAGAACAAATATGTTTTAAGTGAGTGGAGGCATACAATCACTGACTGATCAGAGAGGGGAGGGTCCCAGTTGTCCTTGAAAACACACACGTGATACACTACTAACCTGCATGTGTGCATACAAACACACACACACACACACACACACACACACACACACACACACACACACACACACACACACACACACACACACACACACACACACATAATTCTCATACACCCATGCAAGAATGTGTCTGCATTATTACTGCGCACCCACACGCACAAAACAAAGAAAACATCCATTCACAGATTGTACATGGCGCATTCTTCGCTATCTGCACTGCATCTGAAAAGCAACACAATAGGCCGCATTCATTGAGCATCAAAATGATCACAGTCTCAAGCACTGACACCACCCATGTGTTTGCATACATTCCATCCTGATAAAAAAAAGATAACATGCAAACGGATAACACTAAGCTCTAAAACAAACACAAAAAAAATACCTATGTTGTAATTCTCAAACCCCTGAAAGATGATCCATGTTTGTTCTCAAGCAGTCAGACAATGACATCTCTGTTGCTGCCCCATGAAACTTAATCCTGCTCACTTGGAAGCAACACAAAAAAACATCTGATCTATGGCACTTATAGGTGCAAATAAATCAGATCTCAGAGTCAGTGGGTGAAGGGCAGGTTTGGTGGCCCTTGTAACCTGAGGTGGCCCCTAGCTCTACAGTCTAAACAGCTAATAGACCCATTAATTGGATCACAACAAGATGGCTGCCTGTTAAATTAGCACGGTTACAGGATATCATCTGGCTAAACCCGACTGATCTGTTTGCTCCAATCCCCCTGCTTCACATGCGGCTCTCATGAATCCATTGGCCGTTATGGAACCACGCCATCTGTGTAAGCAACCAGCAACCAGATCAGGACAGATAGACACCCGCTTGAGGCTTAAATAACCAAATATGCTCTGTCTGTGTGTCTCTGTTGAGATTTAAGACAATGATAGGACCGTTTGAGCACTCAGAGTAAACACCCTACTCAAACACCTCCAAGATTCTTGTTTTTCTAGATTTATGTGAGAGGACTGATGATTTTCATGCATTTGTTTTGGTGTTTCCGTTCGTTGCACATGCAGGTACTTTCCCTTTTAACCTGTAACGTTTTTTTCTATCTCTCTCACACTTGTTTCTATTGTCTTTTAAATGCATTTCCTTTTTTATTTTGAACAATTTGTCTGCCTATTTCCACTTTTTGTAAAATGCATATTTTATGACATAGTGTCTTACTTTTAATGTATTTTTCTGCCTTTGAATTGTGTCGGCATTGATAAACTTGCCTTGCCTTAGTGACTCAACATACTGTTCACGTAGGCTACTAGGAACACAATGTCCTCCATGATGATGAAGGCCCACTTAAAGCCATGCATTCACTGGGTCTGCTGTTTATCGTAAGTATAAGTATAAGTCAAGGACAACAAGGCAAGATGATTGGCAACCAATGAAAATACTTTTCTTATGTTATGCAACGGTGGAACAGAACTTATTGAACGAAACATCATTGTTTATTTGACTTGTGATTTTACATTGATCTGAAAAAATCAACCAATTAATCACGGAAAAAGCATTACATGATATATGTGTATACTGTATGTACATATATTTGTTATTTAATATGAACAAACATATACATGTGCACCTGTCAACATATGCACGTAGAAAGTTAAAAAGGTTTCATTGACACCCTCTAATTCAGGATACATCTCCATGGTGTATGGCACGTGTCAAACTCAAGGTGGCCCGCGACACGTTTTGATCTGGCCCGCGAATCAATTCGGCCGATTTGAATCAATTCTTAAAAAAATCTTCATGGAGCCTGTGCCATATCAGCACGTCGCATACGCTCCCAACTGTTAGGAAACTTATGTGGCTTACAGCTAGGAATGTCTGCTGAAAGTTCCACAGCTCAGGATTTTAAGCCATGAATTGATGAACTTGCATCTAAGAGGAGCTGTCAGTTTTCTGAGGGCTGTAAATAGGCCAATATATGTGGCTAAATAGCATGCTAATATTGATGATTGATTGTGTCAAGTGTCTAAGGATTAATGCCAAAATTATCTGGTTTCTAACTTTTGCTTTAAGTTACAATATAGCCAACTAGCCAACGTTAGCTAGCTGCTGATAGCCCACCCCTTTCGTTTCCAATGGTGGCTTGGCATTTCATTACCAATGTAAAGTGTCATAAATAGCTAACACTGGTGCTGCGTCATGATTCCTAAAAAAACAAAACATGTGATGAGTTTTGAATGTGCAGAAAGTTTTGAAAAATCCAGGAGAATAAATATTGTGGCTCAATCCAGAATGCCTGAGAGCCTTACTGCATTATGGTCCTTTATAATTGTAACACCAGGAACCTGAATGTTGTCTTTTCCTTTACAAAAATTAAGACATTTATTTACACCATAAATTGATGCCGAAAAGGCACAGATTGGTGGATAAAAATCCACCAGAATGCAGGAAATTAAGTGTTTGACATTCAAAAATTTCGGGGGGGAGCACCCCCATACCCCCCACCTATCATTTGTACCCCGAAAATGTTGAAGCGAAAACTAGCCATTGTACGCAGTTTATATACTTACTTAGATATGTTCTTTTTATTTTTCGATTAAAAAGAAGGTATGTCAGTCTGGCCCTTAGTGTGATTATCATATCGTAGAGTGGCCCTTTGTGAAAATGAGTTTGACACCCCTGGTGTATGGCATCAGACGGTAGCAAAGAGCAGCTACTGCAACACAGAGTATCAGAGTATTCATTTAAAATATGACAAAAACATTGCAATCAAGTCGATCACATGCAGGTAAACATCTCAACATATGGGCTCATTAGTAAAGGCACTGATCAAACAGTAACATAAGGAGACGTCAGGAAGATTGAGCGACCTGGAGTTGGCGGAGGTGAAAGTGTTTTCTGCTTTCTCGACATCACGCATATGCTCCATGTTTGATATACTAATGTCTTAAGTTAAGGTAATGTGCGTTAAGAATATCTCTCTGCCTTAATTATTCATCGGGAGTGCATTTCAGTTGTGGTGGAGGAAAAAACCTTAAGCGACTCAGGAGACTTGTTCTTTTAAAACGCTTTGCAATCTTATAGGGGGCATGCAGGCAGGCTCATTGCGCCATGATTTAATGCTGCATCTTTTCATAGACCTCAGTTATCAGTTAACTGTAAGTGTATACACCACCGGGAATATCTCTCTCTCTCTCTCTCTCTCTCTCTCTCTCTCTCTCTCTCTCTCTCTCTCAGTCGTGTCCACCACATTAACATCCATTAGACGTGAATCACCTGTCTGCGCTGGAGCTCCTTCAGCTGCTCAATGTTTTTTTTTTTTTTTTCACTGGGCCGCAATCTGTCATGGTGGTGGGGCGAAAGAAAAAAGGCTGGTGGTGTTGGGTGGTGAGATAATAATTTGCAAGTGCTCGTGAATCATTTTAAGGCGCTCGCAAATCTCAAAATTAACAGCTCGCATCGCAGTGAATGAGCGGCGAGGCCCCCCGAAGACGGATTCCTCTAATTATGCTTGTGGCGAGCAGAGCAGAGCTGAGCAGTGCCTCTGTGAAAAAAATCAAAGCAAATTTGTGACCTCATTAGGTGTTCAAAAAAAAACGTATGCTGGCGGTTCTCTGTGAATTTAAGAACACCTATGATCTTGTGTAACTGTGGCGGGAAACAACAACAAGTTTCCATACCTGAGTCAGTTAGCAGCAGAGGTATGATGTAGCCTATATAAGCAACAATAGCTTTGATATTATATGAATGGAGCAGCATGATTAGATGCATGTGGTGCCAGCAAGCATGCACTTCAAACACAACAGCATTATTCTATGGGTGCTGTGTTGAGCCAGGCACGTTAACAGTAGGCTTCAATTCATGCACCTATTTCAGAAAGCTTGAAAAGAAAAGGTATATAGATATTTTGGTGAAGACATTTCTGAAGTGCCCAATCATAATTCAAATCTAGGTGAGGCGAACTAAACCTAATTAATTACTAACAGCCTCTCTCTGCTGCCATCAAACTCCTAATGTGCTCTTTGTATGCTGGCCCTGTGATGTGTGTTGGCCCTTGGGGTGCGCATGATGGGGGGGGGGGGGGGGGGGTGGGGGGGGCACCGGCAAACACCAAGCCTTTTTGATTAAACGTGACACATTTTATTAGGATCAAAATTACAGTGAACTTATGTCATGACTTTCTCTTGATATTGGCTTTTTTTCTTTTTCTTTTTACGCTTCTCGGCCATGAGATCTTGAGGGCAGTGAGGAAAGAAAGAGAAATAAAAGGGGAAAACATGGGGGGGGGGCTTTGAAGTTTGTAGATGTACAAATCATCGCTACTTGCTTTAGTGGATGTCTTTTAGGAGCTATAGATCACTTTTGAAACATGCAATCCTACTTTTATGTTCTCAGTGTGTGGGCTGGAAACAACATTACAGCATATAGCTTAAAAGAACGACCACACGCCTCCACCTCCTCCACCATGTCAGAAAATACTTCCTGCAGCAGTGTGTTGGATATTGACTCAGTTTAAGGGCTTTCAGAGTTGTTTCTGTTGGCATGAATGAACAGGTGAGGTCATAGATATTTTTACGACTTTTTTTTATGTAATGTTGCAACAACTTTGAGACAGATTGTCATGGGAAGACATGTGGACTTGGTAGGATTGGTAGGATCTGAATGCTCTTTTAGCACCACTAGCGGCTAGATATACCTGTTTTGAAGTGAAATGTGTCAACAACTTATGATGGATATAGGCATACAATTGGGTTGTGATATCCATGGTGCCCAAAAGAACCAATCCTAACCGCTTTGGTGATCCCCTGACTTTACTTTACAGTGACATCAGTGACTCAAAATTTCAATACGTCCAATACTTTATTACCAGATACCTGCTAAACAAATGATGTTATATTACTGCATGCTGTACTCTGTTCCAGTTCTATATTATCTTGACATTCCTGTCAGCCTCAGCCATACTTTGTGTCCAGTGATGCTAATTAGCAAACGTTAGCAAATGGACAAACTAACTAATACGATAAACAGTATAAATGTGTTGACAATCCGTGCAGTATAGCTTTTGTAATTATGCAAGCAAGTTGATGTTAGCAATTACTTCAAAGCACCATTGTGCCTGAGTACAGTCCCACAGTGCTGCTAATGTTACTGAGGACTTAATGGTAGCTGGTAGAGCGTGCATTTCTTTAAAAGCTTTATCACATTTTTTTATAGAGCAGAAACTGAACAGAGAGATACTCAAGAAATTAAATATTTCTCAAATGATCGGTGAAATATATAGCCGGTTATGAGGTAATACCGGATTTGCTCTTGAATCCTTAAAATATTCTATACTGTACTCATAGGACTTGTTTCATCATCACTGCTGAGATCAGCCTTTTACATTAGGATGAATGAGACAGTTAGGGGACCTCCTTAGTGCTTCCAAATCAGCTCTTCTACTCTGGGAGACTTGATACATGTTTTGGTCCAGACCTTTTTCTTGGGTCCCCCAGCGGGAGACAGTGTGTCAAAACATGTACTTGTAATGACTGCCTACTTTGTCTAGCTCATTTTAAAATGGGAGCCTTATGCCAAGCCTTTGCCCATGCCAGGTTCTAGGTCTCTGTGACAGTAACAGTTTGAGTCATACCTTGGCAGGGCCCCCCTCATGTAGAGGCTTTCTCCGTGCAGGAAGTTTAGAGTTTGGCCAATGTTATTTTAATAGTGACCGGCAACTCACTTGGGCCCAGAGCTGAAATCAGATCTCACACACCTCTCTGCTCTAACAGTGATGGATCATGTTGCCTCTTGACCACTTAAAGAACACAATTTAAACCCAAGACACACATTAAAGGTGGAGTCAGTGATTCTGGAGAACACTTTTTTTTCCAAAATCACTTTTTGTCAAAATCAGTGAATATCTCCTCACAATCCACTACCTGTCCGTGTGTGCGTGCTGAAAACAAAATCAGTGTCACTGCACAGCCTAGGCTCTGTTGACTGGTATGTACATAAAGGGTATGTAAACAAAAGGGCCCGCCATGACTAGCAACATGGCCGTTTACAGAGCCTAGGCTGTTTATTAACACTGCATTCTGTCCAGAGCACAGACAGGTTGCAGATCTTCAGAAGATATTCACGGTTTTGACAAAAAGTTTTTTTGACAACAAGCATTCTACAGAATCGCTGACTCCACCTTTAAAACTCACAATTAAAATTTCACACTTGTGTCTAATGGTTATTTTTTTTGCTCAGGGGTTAAAATCCAGAACGTTTGCAATAAGGTGCTGCTGTGCTGATGCCAATGACATGTTTGAAGTGCTTTTGCAATAATTTGAAGTCTTAGTGAAAACAAAAACAGTTCAGGTTACCTACCGTTTCATCATCTCCCGGGAGCTTGAGCTATTGTCATCAGCAGACAGACAGAGGCACAACGGCACATACTGTCGCTGCGTCTTCTTAGCTCTCTGCAGTATACTGTATGGCTCCCCTCCCATCTTGCCCTTGACAGAGGAGCTTGTCACCCTCGCACAGTAATTATACCAGAGCTGACGTCTCCTCTTTCCATTGAATTATTGAGAGGGTCGAGAGGACACAAGATCCCATGTAGAGAGAGACAGCGCTGTTCACGACCCGGTTAGCCCTCGGGGTACAAACAAAAATCCTAAAAATGGACAATGTTGAGCAGAAACAGAGCGCCTACAGATGATACTGTTGAGTCCATTTGTTGGCTTTACAGGTCACCTGAAAAGTCAGGGTTGCATGATATAGTATATATTTTTTTTAAACACATTGTAATAACACTATTATTTTCAAGGTTTTTTTTGGATTCAAAGATGGTCTAATGGAATCGAATAGGTAAAAGAGACTGAGAAATGTGGACAGGCGTTTTCAATTATGCACACAAGCTCCTCTGTATGTATTCAAGGCTTCCAGGAGAGAGAGAGAGAGAGAGAGAGAGAGAGAGAGAGAGAGAGAGAGAGAGAGAGAGAGAGAGACAATTTACGCAGGATAGGTTTTACACCCCTTTGGCAACTTTTAAAACCACAGAAGAATGAGCGATTTCTAATCTGTGGTGCCAGAAGTACATCAGGGGCCCCTTTAAAAGGGCTCAACAACAGCCGTAACACAATAAATATGAGCCGTGGTGAAAAAAGATGGGCCTTCCTGTCCTTATACACGATTGATAATACAAATGTCAGCACGGCAGGCCTTCGACAGTCAGACTCCCCTTAAGACTAGTGTTTTCATTACACAGGAAATGCTGTGCTTGTGCAGAGGCAGCAGCTGGTGGCATCTACAGATGTAGATATGGCGTTTCATGAAATGCTGCACGGTAACCAACCTCAGCTGCCACAGATTTTGCAGTGTGCGTCTTCTGCACACTCGCCCTCACTTTCTCACAGGAGGTTTGTATTACACAATTGAAATGGGGTTGACTTTTATTGTGTGGGGAAAGTCTGTGTGCCTTCATGTGAAGCTGGTGCTGCTGTATAGTACTGTAGCTCCCGCATTCCGCCTCTTAAAATGTGTCTCCCCCCCCCATAGGAAACAGTCTGTTGCGTATATCTGTTGATCATTCTAATCTCTTGAGCCTAACTAGAGGAGCCTCTCATGTTTTGATTCATTCTGGGAGCCATAGGAGAAACAATGAGATGTATAAGAGCCGACTTCCCTGAGACAAATGAAGTCAAATTGAGACAATCATTTCGGCCATAACAGATAAGTAAGTTAAACAGAGGAATATACCTTATGTATAACCCTGATCGCATTCACGTCCTGCTGATAGTGAAAACAGAAACTGAACCAGTGAGATGAATCTAAGACTGTATAAACCAAGTCTGAGACGTATGATCCCTATGAAAAAAATGGGGTATTTAAAACATTCTTGCTGTGAATAAACAACCCTGAAACTAGAACAGTTTAAATGTGCTCGGAGGAATGCAGTACGAAAGCAACTGCAGAAAAAAAATTACCTCTCACCTTGCTCCTGTTCAGACTCACCTCTTCACTAGTTACCATGGCACCATGTGGGGTTGTAGTTCAGGCATTCATTCTTCCTCCACTCTGTGATTTCAGTTCACCTTTTCGGTGAATGTGGTGCTTGATGAGATGCAGACCAAGCACCCAAAGATTGCCGTGCGGACCAATCAACAGTTGGCGTCAAGCCTTACAGTGAGTGGTTCAAAATAAGTGACGTGAAGACAAATGAATAGAAAATACAATGAGCATTTTTCGTGTTGTATTCAAAGCAATATCACACAACCTGACGTGTCTGAAACACACACAATCATTACAAATTATTTCAGCATTTCGGATTAATTCAGCATTTCTCACACCCAGCTTTTAAATGACACAATTTTATGAAAACATTTCATGGTTAAGAGAAAGGGGGGGGGAGGCACACAATGTCAAATCAGTGTTTCTTATGTCATCTGCACAAGAGAGCTTACATAGTCTATTGTAGTCTTGGACTCTAAGACCTTGAGGATTCTGTAGGGCTCGAGGACTTATTGTCATTTTCTTACCTGAGAGCTGTTCACACTATCACACAAGCATACAGAGGGGGGAAAATGCATTTTTTTTCTACTTTTCACTCTGCGCTGTCTTCCAAACTGGAAACCCATTACAGAGAGAAAAAGGTGACATGTAGGAGTAGCACAGGATGCCTGGCCTCAGTTCAGTGCCTCCGTCTCCACCCCTGACAGAGCATTGAGTGGCCCTCACTCACAACTGTCCTGGAGCCAGCCAGCCAAGCACAGCTCAAAAATCTGCAAAACAACACAATATGCTATAGGATGCTAAGATGCGCCTGACAGTGCAATTTCCCCTCCTGGAGGAGATAGGGAGAGGGACTGGGAGTTATTTAAATGCTAAACAATGCGACCTGTTGCGCCAACTCCCGACAGCTTCCCGATGACTTCCTGGTGGGATCTGTCACACAGGAAGTGATGCGTGGGAGGCCGTAAAAGGAAATTGGGGGGAAATCTTCTGAGGTTACAGGGCTGATGGTGCCAACACAGGGTCAGTTTATTGACTTGGTGCATGTAACCAAACCTTAGGGTGTGGATCTATCTGCAATCAGAACAATGACAATCTCAATTGTAGACTCACTGACATATTTTAAATGAGCTTCCTCACACACAAAGCTGTCCACATGTTATGTTATCGTCTAGATAAATTTCTTTTACCATCACATGGGAAAAGCTACAGGCATATTCAGGCAGACAAATGTAAGTAGACACCGATTATAATAAACCAAAGTATTTTAATAAACAACAAAATCCATCTCAGAAATGACAAACGACAGCTCCCATATTGTCCCGAATCATCCAATATTGTTCAGAGGAGTTATGATAGAGGGCTAGGATATTTGATGTCTGATCTCGCTTCTTGACGTAATCAGCCAACCTACCATCAATTATAACTTGAACAGAATGTATAAAAAAGTTGATCATCATTAGATACAGCCGTTAGGCAATATAGCACGGAGCACAATTAATGTCATCTCTGCACAGCTTCATCAAATATGACACACGGCGGCTTGGTGCACCATATGGAGGAGAAGGAAAAAAAAGGCAAGCATGTTCTAACAACGAAGCTTAAATCAACGTTGATGTACAGCAACGAATATCCGCGGGGCCATTAGCTGATGTGACAGGTTCCTTCAAGTTAGTTTCCACCGACTGTTCTTGAAGAAGAAGAAAAGAAAGTCGCAATAATGGTGGCCATTTTATCAAGGGCGCTGATCCAAACTTGCAGCCAAGACGCCGTAGCCCTGTGGCTATATGGTCCACAATAACTGCACCCATATTACAACCTCACCACCACTCTCTACCAGAGGCTCCCAGGTTTCACAAGAGTCGTTTCACTTTACGACAATCCAATCTGGTCAACTGACCTAAAGCGGCTGCAGCGATGAAATTTACAGCTGGTGAGTTGAACAATCAATCCATGAGTTGGCTTGAATTTTGTATAAAAAAAAGGATAACAACACAGGATCGGAACAATGTGTCTGATGTAATATCATTTATTGAGATGCATGACGTTGTATTTCTAATGCATAAACAAGTGGAACATCTCCCAACTAAGCAGAAGTGGTGTTCCCAAGAGCACCAGTACAATGATATACGTGCAGCAATTGTGTCTTACAACGCAGAGAAGAAAATGAAAGCCATCATTCTGTCAATCATTCCTCTTCAGTTAGGTGTCGTGTGACAGCAGTGACACCTACATCTCCATTTGTCTGTTTTGCACCGAGCAATCAGAGCTTCCTCCTCTTCACTGCATTCACTCGGCGTATGAAACAGAAATGACTGGAAAATTGCCGCCCTATTCATTTCTCTAAACTGAACGCAATTGCAGTGAGTGGGACGAGCTGCACATTGTGCAATCCCAAATGTCATTAGGCAAAGCGGACAGGTAATCAAGACCGAGGAACCACGCTGAGCACTATTGTTAAATGTTCCCATCTCATACCCTCCTTTTGTCTGATAGCACAAACACACACACACATGCACAAACACACACACACACACACACACACACACACACACACACACACACACACGCACAAACACACATGCACAAACACACACACACACGCACAAACACACACACACACATGCACAAACACACACGCGCACACCAACAAATTGGAATTCAAGTACAGAAAAAAACCGCCAGTGCTACGCGGACGTACTTATCTAATGACCTTGCACACATAGTAAAGATATCCCCGTTTGACACAGCTAATTGGTGGACGTGTCAGTGGATATTTAGCGGCTTAGGAAATCACATCTTGCCCATTGATTTCTCCCCGCTGCCCCCGCTCCATCAGACATTGTATTGCTTAATCTAGTCTACAACTCTATTGTTGAGAATCCTCGGTGGATTCTCAGGCAGGAGGAGGATGAGGAGAGAGAGAGAGAGAGAAAGAGAGATAGAGAGAAAGAGAGAGAGAAGAGAAAGAATGAGAGAGGAAGATCGAATGTGAGGAGTGAGAATACAAGCGATTAAGAGGCACTTGGGACTGGGGAAGGTAAATTAGAGGCTGTGGGATTGTGCATGTGTGTGTGTGTGTGTGTGTGTGTGGAGGAGAATCCAACAACAGCGTATAGATGCAATCAAGGGAGATCAGGGGGCAGAATGGAGATTGCTGCCTGCCTTTGTGCATGGAGCATCTTTAATGGCAGGAGGTTGTCATGCGGCAGTGTGCCTTTTGCTTTGCATGCGACGGTGTCATGCCATCACTCGGTGTCGGTGCTGGAGAGCCGCCGTGCCAGCCGAGGCGTGCGAGGGTTTGTTGCGCTATGGCATCTGCTCTCAGCTTTAAGCCTGTCTGCCCTCTGGTTAATCAGGGAGAGTTCTCTCTCTCTCTCTGTCTTTTCTGTCACCACACTGAATCTTCTGATATACTTTTGAAGCCACTTTGAAAGTCATAGCGAGCAATACACTCACGCACTAACCCCCCCAACAGGCGCGTTGAAGAGCTCAGCTTGTCATCTGGCGACGTTCAGATATGAAAATAATTATATTGCAGTAAATCTCAAATGGAGCTTGTGTCAGCGAGTGAGTTTGTTGTGAGAAAAACACACTTAAAAATGTAACTTGACTTATGTAAGTCTCATTATTCAACAATAATTTGTTCCCTACACATCACATTAAACATGTACTCCCTTACCTTGACTGGTATTTACCCTCGTGGAATGATTTGGTTTGATGCAGGCTATTGTATTGTGACACCCTTTAGTATTGGAAAGCCGGCACCAATTTCAACTTACGCCAAAACTATTTAACCAGGGCTAAATAGGAAATTATAGCTTTTTGAGATTTGGGTGAACTGACCCTTTAAGATAATATTGTCTGCTTACCTTTTTTTGAAGAGACAATGCACTATAGCAGACACTATGACAAATGCACCCATACACCCTGAGTCTCTTCAAGCTGCCAGCACAGTTGCTATGGAAACAAAGTTTGTCGGTTCATATACAAATAAAGCGACCTTGGCTTGCTGGCTGGACTTGTTAGTTTTTTTTTTTTACGATCCAGCCTCAGACTGAATCAGTCTGTAGCTGATTGAAAAAACCTTCAGTTGGGTTTAAAAACACATAAAAGGGTAAAGGGTATGTGTTGCATCATCAAATTAAATCTAATCAAATATATGCCAAATCTTTTCTTTCCTTTCTTTCACAAACACAGCCTCACGAACCGTTCAACTTTCAACAAGGCATAAATCCACTTTAACACACACACACACACACACACACACACACATTCAAATCCTAACTCTCGGTTATCCGATACATGGTTTTCAGAGCTCACGCATACATTTCATTCAGTCTATCCTTGACTCACATGAATAGATCAGACCCTTACTTGTTGTTAACGTGGGAGGAAGGCAGCCACTTACAAAATAAGAATGTTCGGATTTTTCACCCATCCTGTCTAAATGTTGTAGCCTATTCTGAAACTGATCCTGGAATTGAATAACTGTTGATCCCCCTGGCTGAATCGCTGACATGTTGAGCGTGACAGATAATTTCAAAGGGAGACACAATATTTGATACCAAATGGCTGATTTGTACCTATGATTCACTGGCACCAAGATAGACGGATAGAGAGGCCAGATATGTTTTTGTAGCATACTGTGAAAGAAAATTTGAGAAAGGGTTCATGCAAATCTGGATATAGATATCAGATACTTACACCCCGAGGAACATGAATGGTGTTTCTGAAAAGTTACAATGGTTTCTGGTGATGGCTTCTATATAGCTTCACAGCAAAAACACAGAAACTTTTTTAAAATCACTCCTACAGTCCACTTCTACTCTGTAGATTCATATCCTATGCATAGGTCTTCAACTACCTCATTTAACCAAAATGGGCTATGCACAGCTTCTGTTTGTTGCTAGCACAGTTAGCTGTTAGAAGTCCATGCTTGTTTACATTGGCCACTTCACACAACACATCTTTCTTAATTAATATATAGGAATAGAACAATGGGAATGTGTGGTTAAACAAGAATTCAGCCCGCAGTTTGGAGGCAGTCCTATTTATAGTCCATCGACATGTACTGTAGCCTAAAGTGACTGCAAGAAGGACTCCGGATGTCTTTACAGTTCACAAACTATCGTCATCTCTAAACAAAAACCAAGTGATTCCTGAACAAGTTTAGAATTTGCTACCGGCAAACCAGCTAACACACAACATGTACTGGCTACCTTCGTCAACGCTCCCACTCAACTTCTGGTAAGAGAGCAAACAAGCTCACCCCCCAAATGTCAAAGCGAAGGAGAGTAATAATGATCATTGCTTTATTAAATTCCTTAGTAATGCATTGATTCCCAAAATTCAACCAAAAAATGACTCTATAAACAGCTTCCACATTGGCTCCTAAGTCTAGAGTACTCCAGTCATAATGCAGACAGAAAAATATCCACAACATTCACAAGGTGCTGTATTGGAGAGGACCATGCATGTACCTACTGTTACTTCGTTATCTTTCCAACTGAGTGGTGGCAAACTCTCAAGTCAATGGCATCCACACTACAACTGTTGAAAATAACAACACAAGTGTGTCACAAGAATGTGTGTGAATTTGAATGTCATTGTATGAGTTGAGGCTGAGAGAAAAAGTTTGAGAGACAAACGTGGGTCATACATTTGGGTCACGCAGTCGTGCAAGCCTGTGTCAAGGTTATGAAGGGCTGGCTGCCAATGGAAACCGGCTGGCTGATGTGCTGTGCCCGCCCACAGGTTTCTCTTGACTGGGAACAAAGTGTCTGTGCATGTTTGAGCGAGTCTGGTGCCGAGCCGGTTAGACAGATTCCTGAGCGGCCCTGTCGGTGTGAGGAGCGGGAAGTCACTCACCGGGTGCATCAATCAAGCAACCTGCCGTTTCGCTCTGCCAGGAACTTCCATTGTATAAACTGTGAGTGCTGGAAACTTGCTGAGACTGCACTTTATATCTAGTTAAACACTATGTCCGACACGAAATATTCATCTCCTAGTCGTAAAATAACAAGCCCGGATCTCACTTTGTTTCTGCAAATTTCTTACTTAGACCCCCGCTGATCCCATTCATTTGCACAGTTTTTCCCCCCTATAAATAAAAGCGGTTAAAAAAATAGTTCAGAGCGAGAGGTGAATCATTGGACTCTGCATGTGTTCTTTGAGATAACAGCGCCATGGTTATACCAGAAATGTATTTTCTTCAGAAAAGAAAGAAAGAGAGAGAGAGTGTGAGTGTGAGGGAGTGACGAGAAATAGCAAGCTCTCTGAAGTGTACAGCCTACAGTTGCACATGTCTAATTTCAGGGTCGGAGGACAAATTGCATAAAATGTTTTTTGCTCACACTTATTTCATTGTCACGCTCACGCACACATACATACAGCACAAAACATTTCAGATTCAATTGTGGCCATGCCTTTGTATGTATGTATAAACCCCCACCCCCCCCCCCAGTTGCATCTAGAAAATGATTTCTCCTTTGATGACCTTTTTCCTTTTGATCTGTGTTCTGCAATATATTTTTTTCATGTACAACAAAAAGCCACAGACATGATTGATAATGCATGCATGCTCTGCTGGCTGCTGGCACACCGCTTTGATCTCAGTCAAAAAAAAACTGAACGAGAGGAGCTGATAAAATGTAGGGCAAGCCTCGTTCGGCTGGGTTGACGGCAACTGGTGCATGGTGCTGCTTGGCATAAATGGCGAGAGACCTAACTGCTGCATTACCAAACGACAAACTTACAAAACCTCGGAGTCTCGGAAAATCAAGGCTCCCCCTAATCCGACTGAAATTATTTTCTAAATCATTCTCTTTCACCCCAGTGGGAATCGTGCCGACAACCTTTTGGTTTCTATCTCTGTGCAAGGACAAGGAAGAGAAGAGCCAGATCTGAAACAAGATTTTTTTCTTCAGAATGCAGACATCTCATCTTGCACACGCTCTAGATATAGACCGGATCTAAAGTTCTGTGACAGCTTTGGCCTTTTCCATAAGGGGCTTCAAGACCAAACAGTCCTCAACACACACACACACACACACACACACACACACACACACACACACACACACACACACACACACACACACACACACACACACACACACACACACACACACACACACACACACACACACACACACACACACACACACACACACACACACACACACACACACACGTAGCATCTCTCATGCACTCTCTTTCTCTCTCTTCTCCCTCTCCCTCTGTCTAACAGCGCTGCTAGAACATGCATGTATTATTCATTTAGCAACTAGCAAGATGTGGGGTCTTGACAAGAACTGAACCCACCACAGCGGCAAAGCAGAGGAAGGTAACTGAGGGGGATGGGAAGGAGGAGGAGAGGGGAAAGAAAAGAGAGAGTGACAGAGAGAAAGAAAGATGGAGAGATGTTGGGTGAGCATCCGCAGTATCCACAGCAAGTCATAGGATACACCTTCTGCGTCCCTTGTTGGAGCACACACTGCATTAAAGCTATATTGCGTAACTGCTGTTGCCCCCATGAGATTTCTGAGGTATAACAACAACACTGTCGGCGCATCTACATTATGCAAGCCTTTGGTGATCACTCATGGATTTGTACGTCTAGAGTTTTTATTTGCAGTAAAACCAACAACTGAAACAGGGGTGACACCAGTTTGGTAACGCTGCCATATTGAGAAACACAGAGAGTTTGTTGGAGCTGATAATCAACTTTGTGTCATCTTGTTTGGTGATGTCTTGAATGTAACCGACATTCATTTATATGAAAAAAGTTACGCACTTTAGCTTTATGGGCAACATATCCCCACTGTTCTTTCAAACAGGGTGTTGAACCGACAACCTCTCTCTAGCCCTGCCTTCACTAGAGCTATCTCTGAAGTCGGGAACTGCTATTGAAAGCGGGGGGGGGGTTGGCCTCTTGCCTCGTTGCGGCGCTATACCAAAGCTAAATCTAGGCGGAATATTTAAACTTTCAGCCAGCCGAGATTGGCACCTCTGTCTCCCCTTGGCCAATCTTAAACAGCAATCTGACTGGCATTTTCTCCTCTCTCTTAGGCTGTCACTCAAGAGACATTTGCGGTTGAAAGAGTCTAGGTCCGAATGAGCCATTTCTGAAGATGGGGCTTGCAGGCTCCCTTTAGGGGAAGATGAAGGGATGGAAGAAGAACGTGGGGAAAGGTAGAGCAAAGGGTCAGAAAGTAGAGGAAGGTGAAGAGGAGGAATGATAAAGGTAAAGAGGTAAGGGAGGAACACCGCCTTCTATAAGCTATATGGAGGGAGGTGATGGGATATTGAGCCTGAGGGAAATGGAAAATTAAAGATGCTCTATCCACACACACGTTTAAATATAGGCTACACCTCAGAGGCCCTGGAGGAAGCCTCGTGTCTGTCTGATGTGTGCAGTGAGTTTATGTGCAAAGGGTGCTGAGGAAAGAGGGCAGATAAAGGCCAAGTTGTTGGTGTGTGGCGGCAAGAGGTAGCAGACATTTTTCTACATTAGGAGTTGATGAAGGTCAGTTATAGTGTTTACTGCTGTTGTTGACATCACACACAATTCAATTTATCCGATAGTATTCGCTGGGATTTTGTATTCTGCTTGACTACTGCATCGGAATAGAGTACAAGCCTGAAATGATGAGCTAATTTTGTCATCTCTTTTAGCCACTTAAAGCTGCTCTCAACAATGTTTGTGCATATTAACAATGGATCAAGTGACTGAAACCTTCAGTTCCCCTCAGTGTTTCAGCATCCTTCAGCTCCAATTGTTTTTCATGTCATGGCGCCAACTTCAGCGTTTTGATTCACTCTTGTTGCTAGGCGAAAAAAAGGAGAGAAAAAAAAGTTAGCAAATAGACTACTGAGTATTTAGTATTTAGCAGCTAAGAAGGCATAGATTAGTTTCTGAGTTCCAACAGAGAGCTACAATGGCCAGAAAAAGACTCCAATAAATACCATTGTCGATGTGTAAATAATCATCTAAAAAATGACATCATCGCATTTATTCTGTAATATTTTTTTAAGGGAAATCTTTTCCATTTTGAATTTTGGCTGCGGTCAGGATTCTAAATAGATGTTTATTGTATGTATGCACCGATATACCAAAGCAAATCCTGTGAATAGGAAATTGTTCATGGCTCATTCTGACCCTTATACAGGTTTGCCACATCAACTTCAAAAAGGTGGTATTATGTCAGTGTTTTGTTGACAGCTTGTCAGCAGTGGGGACAAGCTGATCTAACTTAACATTTCATCAACTGGTTATTAACATATTAACAGATTAGAGGGAGACATTTTCAGAATAGGCCCATTGGGTGCAGAATTGAAACATTTCTGACTCTATGCAGTGACAGTATCAGAAAAGTCACTGTAGTGGATAGCAATGCGTGCTGCTGACCTCCCTTTTAATGAATCCATTCTGGGGGAGAACGCACATAAACTTCACCTGTATTCATCAGGAGTGTTCCATATTCTTTGAAACCACACAGTGAAAAGGCTTAATTTGAAAGATTCTTGACATGAAAATTCTACCCATAGTGGCTTTAATTCAGCAACATGAAGACAAAAACAAATGGGAAAGAGGAGTCACTTGTGATGGGCCTGGCTCCCATGAAAGGGGTCAGCAGTGTGAGTAAAAACAGGGCCCAGAAGAGCCATGTGGTCCACCCTGACCCGCCGCCCCCGAGAGCGAGGGCACGTCAGCGCAATCACATTATGCCAGATAAATGCCCAGCCTGCTCCCAAATATGTGTGGCTTCTTTATAACAGAAGGCTGCCACATGGCCCAATTTAGAAAAACACTAACTTGTGACTCTGGAGATAACACTGTGTACAGGGGTGCTTGTGTGTGTGTGTGTGTGTGTGTGTGTGTGTGTGTGTGTGTGTGTGTGTGTGTGTGTGTGTGTGTGTGTGTGTGTGTGTGCGGTACCAACACATGGTTATTATGCCCCCGAGCAGGGCTGAAGACAGCTGCACACAGTTGTAAAGACAGTAGGGAATAGAAAGGGCCTACTGAACATGATTGCACACTATACTGCATGCTCATAAAGTGGTGCCCTCTAGCCTGAGAAAAACCTTGAACTATTCCATCAACGGACACATTAATAACTTAACTCACAAACACCAACATGCAAAAAATTTAGCAGCCACTAATGCCTTTTTTCCGTCCTTTATTTGAAGGCCAATCATTAAGAGCGAGTTTAACATGTGACTATTATCATTGTACACCACATGAAAGCAGCTAGTGTATACTGTGGGTTGTTTAAAGTCAACCTGAGGTGAGTAGCGTAACAAACGTGTTGGCTTTTCAACTGTTAATCTTGCCCTCGGAGTATATGAGCGAGAGTTGATGGCATGTTGGCAGGTGTCATTACCCAACAGCCCATGGGGGGCGACGGTGGATTCACAAACAGGAAGTGATGATATTACACTATCTAACCCCCCTGAGGCTGTGGATTCCTGTCAGGTCTGGGAGAACGCCGTTATTATCATCACAAAGGCTCTCGTCAACTTCCAAGCAGCTGCAGCTATTACTTTACACGCCGAAGATTAAAACAAGAACCACTCGTACGTTCTTTTGATAACCCCTTCTTCTCCTGAATCCCAAAAATAAATTGTACGTGTTTAATTCTATTTTGTGCGTCGAGGTTTGCGGGGAGATTAATATTTTGGATGAAGTGAGGAGAAGCGAGAAGTGATTTCCCCCGAGGTGGAGCTCCAGGCCCGAGGAAGGGAGTGCTGCCAGTTGATTAACCCGGCTAGAGTGAGCCTTGTGTGGGGGGAGAGAAGAACGGGAGGGGACTGGCTGGCTGCAAGGAAGAGATCCTTACACTGGGAATAAGTTAATCCCATAATGACTTCCGAAGACGGCGGGGTCGGATCGGCTTTCTTGGTTTGCATAGGAAAAGGGAAGGTAAGAGAGAGAGAGAGAGAGAGAGAGAGAGAGAGAGAGAGAGAGAGAGAGAGAGAGAGAGAGAGAGGAGGGCGGGTGAAGGAGAGGGGTTTGAAAAAGAGAAGGCAGAGCTGGATAACTCTTGTCTACCCCGGGGCAGTGTAATTATATCTGAGGGTGAGATAAATGTCCTTTTAAACACATTCCCTTGCATACACGCACGCACGCACACACACACACACACACACACACACACACACACACACACACACACACACACACATATATATGCACACACAGGTATAACGTATAGATGTTCCAGACCTTGGGCATTTCTCCACGAGTCTCCAACTGAGTGAGTGATTTCTCTAAACTGCACCCTTGGGCCAGCGAACGACCATAAGCCAGACTGTCAGGAAAGGCGGGACACACATTTGGTTAACTTCCTCGCGCATATAAAACACACACACACACACACACACACACACACACATGCGAGCAATCTGGGGAGCGTGGGCCAGCAACGGTGTGAGAGGGAAATGGGTGATAAAATCCTCATTTTCCTTCATTGCCGGGTCGTTTGTCTTCGTCGTGCAGGCGGCTCGCCAGTCATGGAAATGCTGGCCGGCAACCGAGAGCTGAGTCACGTCAGGCGTTCATCGATCATTGGCCTGTTTACTGTTACTCTCACTCGCTCTTCCATTCTTTCTTTCGCTCCCTCTGTCCGGCCATCCCTCACTTCACCTCTATCGCATAAACTCAGCAGGTGTGTAATTTGACCCCACACAACCTTTCTCTAGTTCCCTCCTCTGCACTCTGTCATTATTATTATTTCCTTTGACTGGATACAAACACTCACACAGCGAGAGGGAGGGAAATTGATGGATGTTCTTTTTGGATAAGTTCACAGACCGGACCCAGTGTGCATAACCCAAGAATAACATCGTAAAGTAAGTGCTCTGTCAACTTTCTCAGTATATAGGCAGAAATTGGCAGTATTTGTCACAGGGAACGTGTGAGAACATCAGAAATAAATGCACTTTAAAATATATTGCAACGGGGTAAACTCAGCAGAGCAGCTAACAAAGGTCTAGCTTGCAAAGTTGCAGCCTCAGCCCACCTCCACATGCCAAAGTGGTATACACAAAGAGTTTCAATCGGTTAAGGGGATCTACCTTACGCTACAAATGTTACTCAAATCTGTCTGTTTAAGCTGGGGTATATATATTTCTGATTGGTCAAAGTTAACATGAGCTGTACACTTTGACCAATCAAAGCGAGGCTCCAATTCTCTGTTCTTATTGGCTGTTGGGACTGTCCATTTACTTTGGCACGACTTTGTTGGTGTAGAGCGTGTTAGGGAGGGACCATAGGGGAGGGACCAAAGAGAACAAGTGGCGCGGTTGAGGTATTTGAATTCGAATCTCTATCCCAACTGCCATTTTCTCCCCAAATCCTCCACCCCAGCTTTAAGGCCAAAGCAAAGGAGCTAACAACATTATTTTGCGGAAAGCTGAGTCAGCAATAATTTGCTAGCTATAGCTGCAACCATTAGCATCACCTGATGTTGTTTCAGTTGCTGAATTGATCTCCAGCTGTGAGAGAGGCCTGTTTTTGCCTACTCCTTAAATCAGACATCCATTGACTTGTAAAGGTGGCTGGATTCGCAGTTGGAAATATTCAAACTTATCTGTGGGCTTATAAGGGTTATTCTTCTGCCACATTTTATTCAAAAGGTTTCTGACATATTTTCCCTCCTTCCGTCTGTCTAATGCCTTAAAAGTGGAAGCAGCTAAAAAACTTACGACAAGCAGTAACTCTCCACCTGCTGAACAGATTTTTACTTTTTCAATCTTCCGCTCTGGTGGCAGATTTACTGCGCTCTACAAAAAAAATGTCCCGTTTCCAAAACAGCAGCAGTGAGCCAAATATGCATTATTATTTCATTTTTTATTTTTTTTTACCTACCTGCAGAAATACTTTGGCAGTTGCCACGAAAAACAATCAATTTATTATAAAAAAAACTAACCCAGGATGAGGAGGGTTGTGATTGATGAGAAAGGCGCAGCACAGTGATTGGTCTGTCGCCGCAGTGATCCATTACCGCATGGCGCGTTTAGAACTCAAAGTGTCGGTGTAATCAGGTAATGTAGACCAAACAGGCAGACTCAAAGAGGGGGGGGGGGGGGGGGGGAGGGGCTGCGAGAGAAATTTCTGTCAATGCACCCTGGTCTCATGCTGCTGCTGCTGCCTCAATGAGCTGCACACAGCACAGGTGACCAAGAGGAAAGAGAGTTGGAGGGCTCTGGCTGCTGCAGCTCTCCTCCTTCTCTCCCACACATACACACACTGAACCTGATACACCTACACTGGAAAACTCCCATTAGAATCCAGCACATCAGAAGTTCCCGTGTATGTGCAGGTGTCTGTATTTATTAGCTGCCAGTGTGTGTGTGTGTGTGTGTGTGTGTGTGTGTGTGCGCGTGCGTGTTTTCTTGTACAGGCATCTTTGTTCTCCAGTTCTAGCTTTTTAACCAACGGAGTGAGGACGTTTTTGGAAAAGTGCAGACATTTCGCCTGGTCCTCGCTTCTTCAAGGGCCTATATGAGGGTTAAAACTATTGAGGTTCAGGTTAGAATTATGTTAGGGTTAGTGTGAGGATTTGGGTCAGGCATTCAATACTGATTGATAAGGTTAGGGTAAAGGGCCAGGGAATGCATTAAGTCAATGACTGTCCTCACAAAGATTGAAGTACAAGAATGTGTGTGTGTGTGTGTGTGTGTGTGTGTGTGTGTGTGTGTGTGTGTGGGTGGGTGTGTGTGTGTCTGTCTGTCAGAGAGAAGACTGAGGCTCCGTACTGTTCAGCTTGTACAGGATGACTCAGCGGCATTGGGCTCCAACAGGAACACAGGCTGCCTGTTAGCGCTGGGCTAATAAGACGCCTGCTTGAGCCGATGCGTCACCATCCCACCTGAACACTGCGGAGAGAGAGAGAGAGCGATAGAGAGACAGAGAGAGAGAGTGGAGAAAAGAGAAGGGAGGAGGGGAATGAAGAGATGCAGATGTACAGTAGCTATTACAGAGAGAGGGGGGGTGTCTTGAAGATGAGTGCACCTGTCTCCAAGCACAAGCTGCTGCCGCTCTATAATATTTCACCCTCTCTCTTGTGAGTGTATATGGCACACAATATATACAACTTATAACTTTTGAGCAGGGTTAAGGGCTGCAGCTGTCAAGGCTTTTTAGTAATTGAGTATTGTACCAATTATTCCAAGGTACCCACAGGCCATCAGGCTGTAACACAACATCGCCGTGTCATCATAATTGCAAAGTTTGAGTTGGGACACTCATACGACATATCTATGGAGAGCTGAGATTCACATGGTTCCATTTATACAGTGCAAACCATTTCACGAGTCAGTCACAACAGTTATAAGGTTCAGGCAGCCCACCTATGGATGCTTGTAGTTAATCCACAGATCTATAAAATGTCATCAGAAATGCTCTGGTTGGATTGGCAAAGGTCAACGCAATCTGGTCCAGTGAAAAAATATTTAGTCTAAAATCTCAATGGGCTGCTGATGCGTCATGTGCAATGAGCCGGCAGAGAATGTCAAATATTTCACGTTTATTTCATCATAGCTCACTTTCTTATGTAAACGTTGCTGCTATCCTTGTCTGACAATTTCTGCTATACCCAAACATTTTGATTGACACCTCACTTAGTCTCGCACAGCCAGACAAAAGTACAGCTAGTTGTAGTAGTATGTAGTACAGTAGTGCACCTCACTTAAGTAAAGCAGGTCGGCCGTCCACTGATCGAAGTGTCCCTGGGCAAGACAATGTTTACAGCATATCTGACATCTACTGGTTATTGGGTTCAATAATACTAGCTTGTGGAGAATAAAACACATTCCTTCAAGCGAAACATTCTTCGCCTTCATCTTCAAATCACGTCTGTTTCCTTCAAATGCACCCACATAGAATGCATGGACACACATAACAACAGGCTTACTGAGAGACAGGCGCACACATACACACACACACACACACACAGACACAAGCACACACACACACACTAACACAGCCATTTCCTTGAGCCTGTTGGCAATGTCTGGCACATCTGTGAATTCTGTCCGGAAGTGTTGGACCAAGTTTTTTGAACTATATTTTTTTCTTCATTTCAACTTTGTGTGAGCGTGTGTGTGAACAACACTTCGTAATGTGCTGGGTCGTCTGAGGTCAGATTGCGGATGACTATTGATAGCGCAGACGTTATCCAGCTATCCAAGCATCTAGTCCGACAGCAAGGCACAGACCCATGGAATGTGCTCACACTGGCCTCATTCTCACTGCAAAGGAAGCAGGGGGGGAACAAAAATATCTCAGTAAAGCAGCGTTAAGCACAATTAATTCATTTTTCGGACGGAATTTTTTTGCGAAAAAACCAAAAATCTCAGATATTCCTAAACCCAGAGCAGACACTGAAGCAAACTATTTGATGTGACCCCTCAAAAAAGAAAAACAGAGATAATCTATTGGGGAATCTGACCTGGATTTTCTCTAGACATGATGGGTCACAGGGAGAAACATGCATTAATAAGCATGGACCAAAGTGTAGTTTCCCTTCTCAGACCTATACACACCCTGAGAGGGCAATACAGACACAAATACATTTCTCTGAGGCTTATCCTTTCAGACAGTGCAACGTTCCTATTTCTCATACAGAGGCAAAAGGGAAACAGACAGCATTGGGGAAAAATAAAAAGAAGCAGAAGACGATCGTACCGACAGAAATGTTCTGAGGTTGTTTCTGGGAGTTGTTTTTCTTCTTCTTGTCACTGACGTGGTGACGTGCTATGTTTGTGTTCCTGTCCTGCTGAAAAGCCTTAGATACCACTGAAGGCTTCAACATCTGAGGCTCAATTTATACTGACAGAATTTCTGATTATTTTTATATCCTTTGTGGCAAAAAAAAAAAGTGATGTTGTCGTGGCTGACAACATCGAACAGCAACATCAGGCTTTTCCCTCTTCACAGTCACAGATAGATCAAGTCTGCCACGGATGTGGAAAGGAAAAATCTAATTCTTGTTTTTTTTTGCGTAAAGGCAGCTTTATTTTATGTTTTCTGTGGATAAAAAGTAACTTTGAACTTATGTTCAGCTCAATGGACAGCATTAAAACAACTCTTCATGTTCAGTATGCATTGAACAATATTCTGGTCTAGTCCAACAACAAAAAAAGTACTAAAAAAAACAAGCTACACACTTCTATATGTTGCAATCTCAGCAATGTCTTCACAAAAAAGCCCTCCTGCAGTCAATCCTCACTTTTGTAAGATTCATGGCGACTGAAAGACTTTAACTGTGAAGCAGTGCGCCCGCAAGTGCCTACTAAATACATTGTAAAAATTCCATTTGCAGCAGTAATAAAAAAATATTTTACATTGTGTTGCCGACGTCCATAAAGAGCAGTTGCAGAATCAGTGACACAGGTTACAGTTTTTTTTACAGGCTGTATTTCAGAATAATGGCGCCTTGAACTAAATGCTGATTTCAGCACGCTAACATGCTTCAAATTACAAAGCTATTATGCTAATGTTTAAGAGACAGGTATAGTATTTACCACATTCACCATCTTAGTTTAGTGTATTAGCATGCTAATTAGCAGTTATCACAAACTGGCTGTGCCTGACAGGAATGTTATTAGCTTGCAAGTTCTTGGCCAAAAAACTAATATTGGACTAATCAGACAATGGATATTTAAAGTGTTAAAAATCACCCTCAAGAAGAAATGAGTAACTGAAGGAAATGCCATGGCAATCCACCCAAAGTTTGTTGAGATGTTTCAGTCTGGTCCAAAGTAGTGGACCAACAGAAAGATGGACCAACATCTCTCCCCTAAACTAGGGCCATGCCGCAAGCATTGGTAAAAGGTAGGCTTCACGAATGATTATTAGCATTATTGGGGGAGTTTGAGATTATTTGCTGTTAATATTATTTCAAGACTAACTTTCGCCCCGAAAACATTTTACCCAGTGAAACGTTACGGGAGTCCTTAACCTTCACCAGCACATCAGATGATTGTATTTCTCGCGTGGTGAGGTCTGCAGCAAGGATGCAGGAAGGCTGCAGCAGGCCTGTCTTTGTAGCTGGGACGACTGTATATATACTGTGAGATGAAGGGAGTAAAAATCTCTCTGCTATGTCCAAAGGTTAAATGTGGTGTGTGTGTGTGTGTGTGTGTGTGTGTGTGTGTGTGTGTGTGTGTGTGTGTGTGTGTGTGTGTGTGTATGTGTGTGTGTGTGTGTGTAGAGGAGACGAGCATCCACCTCATGAATTATAATGTAAGCTGTCAGAGCGAGCGTGTCTTCAGAACGGTAAGTGGCCAGTTCATGTCAGGACAGGACAGCTAGGGGCTTGATTACTATTCTGTCTTTTAGTCGACATACTGGTACCATGACCGCCCACTGAAAACCCATGGTGGGGCTGGTCCTGCACTATCTCCAACTCATCATGTCCTGTTGATAGACGTCACATCAGCGACGGCACCCAAGATTTTTTTCTAACCTAAATAATCCGTAACACCTTAGAAAACACTGTGTCTTTAAAGATCTCCCACTGTGCCCACATTAAACACCAATAAAACAAATTTTTCCACACCTCCCTCGGACCTGTCTGTCCGAGATATTCGCTCTTAAAAGCAGTGTGTGTGTATTTGACATCTGTGTGCATGGTTGATTGTGTATATATGATGTACTGTATGTGTGTGTGTGTGTGTGTGTGTGTGTGTGTGTGTGTGTGTGTGTGTGTGTGTGTGTGTGTGTGTGTCTTAATCACGCTTGGCTGCACTTGTGTGTTGGGAGGTAGCTGTGCCAATGTGTTGTCTGAATAGCAACTGACAGTAGGTACCAGACAAGAGCGGGGAGAGCCCCCAAACCGGGTGGGGAGGGGGGGAGGTGAGAGAGAGAGAGAGACATAGAGAGAGAGAGAGCACCCGGGAGGCTTCCTATGGTGCTGGGCAGGACGTGAAGGTCATGTCGCTAAGCATCAGATCAGCTGGGCCGCTGGCCTGGGTGGGGCGTGGTTGTGCGTTTCTCAAAGATCATGCTATCATAAAACACTCTCCACACATCTGCGTTTCTTTGTTCTTTGGGTTCAGTTTGGGAAGGTAAAACCTGTACAGCAAGGAGGACCAAGAAACAAGTTTCCAGGGAGAGGCAGGTTTACAATTTCTCTTACTTTGAGAAGCCCACAATCACATCTGAAGCTCCCATAGATGGCTCCACAGTCATGCTTGACTTCTATTTAAAATGTGGTTTATTTTCTGTGATAAAATATACTCAAGTCAACTACTCAAGTTATAAATGACTGATATTTGATGTGTTCATGAATCTTTTTCATGTCTGTTGAAAGATTAAATATGATGAGCCTGACAATTAGGCTTAAATGCCATTTCATTTTAACTTGATTATTAACTGAAACATTGGAGATTTGAGGATGAAATTAGGATTCTTGTACAAAGCTTATATACTTGCTCCAATGTTGCTTAGAAACATTTTCAATCCCTTGTACCCAAACCCAATTCAAATAATCTATTTCGTAGCTGCTGAAAGGTTTTTTTTCCTGAAAGAGTTTTCATCTGACAGCAACAACATGAAGTTAAATGCAAACCAGGAGGAGTGTTAAAAAATCATATTACTGAGAACCTGAATATACACTGACTAGACCGACTGATATTTTACCTGCAGAAAGCTCTTCTGTGAGTCAGAGAACGAGAGTGGGATGATGAGAGAAAAAAAAAAGGACGTGGTGAGAACTTGCTCATGACTGCAGAGGGGTGAAAAAAAAGATCCCTGCTACATTTGGAAGTTACCTTCACACTCTTTACATAGAAGTTCCCTGGTAACTGTGAAGACAATATTTGTGTGTGTGTGTGTGTGTGTGTGTGTGTGTGTGTGTGTGTGTGT
Organism: Ammodytes marinus; assembly: GCF_949987685.1. Lineage (NCBI taxonomy): Eukaryota > Metazoa > Chordata > Actinopteri > Uranoscopiformes > Ammodytidae > Ammodytes > Ammodytes marinus. The sequence continues at coordinate 27,476,663 of NC_137233.1, forward strand.
GTGTGTGTGTGTGTGTGTGTGTGTGTGTGTGTGTGTGTGTGTGTGTGTGTGTGTGTGTGTGTGTGTGTGTGTGTGTGTGTGTGTGTGTGTGTGTGTGTGTGTGTGTGTGTGTGTGTGTGTGTGTGCGAGCGACTGAACCCGTCAGTGAATCATCAAGTCTGGTCTCTGCCAGTTCAACAAATAACCATTCCCAAAAAAATGCCTGCTTTACTCACAGGTCAATTTCCCCTGCAGTCTGACAGAAAGGACTCCCCACGGAGGAGGGAATGAGTCAAGGCGGCACACAGGCTGCTTTCCAATATACAGAGAGAGATGTGCTGCTGGAGAACCAGGGCCATGTGACTCACTATTCAACCGAACATTTCCCCTTACCTTACCAGAGACCATACATGCTGTTTGAAATACATATTCACTCTCAAAATCCTTATTTCAACACTTTTCGGATATATTCTATTTATTGACCATGCATCAGATTTGATAAGTATTCATGAGTGATGAATGAACAGTCTTTAGTTCTGAATGAATTGTCATTGGTTCTGATTTAAAGCTATAGTGCTAAACAGCTAAACTGCTGTCACCCCCATGAGGTATCCTGAGTAATTACAACAACACTGTCTGCGCATCTACATGGCTTAAGCCTTCGGTGATAGTGCATGGATTTTATTCCCTCTGCTGTACATCCAGGTTTTCTTAGAAGTAGAATCAACAACTGAAACATTTCGTTGGTGCTTCTTGAGTTCCTGTGTCAGGGGGGGGGGTGGGGGTGATGCCAGTTTGTAAATGCTGCCATACCGAGAAATACAGAGCAAATTTTGTGGAGCGGATAGGCTGAATCAACTGTGTCAATTAACTTTGGCAACGGCTTGAATGTAAACCAACATTTATTCACGTGAAAAAGTTACGCACTATCGCTTTAACAGTCATTTTAAATAGTAAAAAAAAGAGTCACTATTAAGAGTATTTTTTTTAATGGTAAATTCCCAGTGGAGGTTGGTTTCCTGTCAGCTCTACATCACGTACTATGTATATGACAGTAAAAGAAAGGTCAAATGAGAAAAAACCTCCTGTGGCGACGTGTGCCATACTATCTAATGGGTGACGACAGGTGTAGGTGGTAGCTGGCCAGGGGGGGTAAAACAGAGCCGGGTTCACATGGAGGTTGAGTTCAGGGTCCTAACGTTCTCACCAGGATCACTGCCTGTCTGATGGTCTTTCTCACACAAACAGTGCACATGCTACAGATAGAGAGTAGATCGCCGACAACTGTAAGATTAAACCTCAATTTAGATTTATTTAGTCCTGGTGTGTATAGCTGTATTCTCATATTCTAGCATTGCTAAGATAGCATATTAGTAAGTGTATATACAGTGCTGTGTGAAAGTTTGTGAACCCCTTGAGCCTTTTGGAATTTTATTTATTTTAACCATTATTAATACATTTTTATCAATACCAGTATTTTTTATATGAAATAACAGATGTTTGTTTATCAATTCAAAAGTTTTCTTTTCCAGAAATCAATTGTTAAAACAGATAAAACAAATTATTTGACAACTGTTGTATGTGCAAAAGTTTGTGAACCCTGAGCTGCATTGCTTAAATCGAGCAAGGTAAACACAATCAAGGTGGGCCAAATTGAGTGATGAAATGGACCAATGTAATGAGAGATCTTTAGGGAAGAAATTGGGTGGCACTATATATTGTCGTTTTTACTCCTTAGCATTTATTTGAAAGCAATAGATCCTCCTTAACTTATTTATTTACTTAATTTGCTATGAATTTCGATTTTATTTTTATCTAACAGACTGTTAATGATTAAATGAATAGCTCATACAAAATAAATCAGTTTAATTAAGACCCCTTTACACGTTTCAGATGTCTATGAGTTGCGAAGAGAACTTTGTATTTTCTTTCCTACCATGTTTCCTAATCATTTCTTGATCCCTCATGTTTATCTAGTAACTTTCTGGGGGTTTCCCAGAGATTAAGATTTGAACATCTGGGTCTAAGGAGGTTAAACTGGCTATATGCATTGATCAGATACAACAGTAAAATGTATGTGTATAATAATATATCAGTGACAGTGATGCATAAAGTCGATAATTCATGTCCTAAAACATCCCCGACATCAAGATGTGACACTGAACACAACACCATGATGCACCTGGTTTACAACATAAAATCAATTTTTTTAAAGGTCCTTCTATTGTGTGGGCCTGTGATGTCTTCATCTCGTCTGCATCCAAATGTATTCATGCCTGGCTTTTATGTTTCAATCCAAACCTCCAGTGGTTCACACCATGTATGGACACTATTATCAGCTTCTACAATGTCCACAGCAGCACTGAAAACATTCATACTGAGAGAAGATACAGAGACACACTGGTAGAAGCACAGTCAGCCCGGACACTGTTAAAATCCTGCTGGGAGACGTGGCATTGTTTGTATTTTCCAAGCCGAAAGCTTCATTTGCCTTTCAGGGCCGGACAGAGGGACCCATGTTCACACATTAGAATATGACCTCAGCAAGTTGACAATGTGAGATGGAGCCACAGGCTGCAGGGATAACGTGTTGCATTTTGGATATGAAGCGTGGACAGAGCTCTGACGCAAAGGCGCAGTCGCACTCACACACACACACACGCACACACACACACACACACACACACACACACACACACACACACACACACACACACAGTTTTCAAATCCTGAGAAACACACATGTGCGCACTCTTGCACAAATCAAAATGCACACAAGCATTTTCAACACCTGCTTTCAATGCCCCTAAAAAAAAAAATCACAAACAACACACACACACACACGCACACAGATAATATGTCTTGATAACATTATGGATGGATGAGTGAGCGGCTACACAGAATGGTGATTACTAGCTGCTGTGTGTGAAAGGAAATAGATTAGTCACTGTCGCAGCTCCCTCCCTTTTAATAACGCAACATATAAACACTCCTTCATGCTGTCTGAGTGCAAGAAAATAAACTCAAAATTCAATGTTTGGCCCAGAGGAAACTGCTTTTTAATAGAGATTGCGACTTAAAGTGAAAATAATAGGAATTACTTTGATATCCTCTCATTCATCATAATGTGTCTGCTCCAGTTTATTAGAGACATTTGAAAAACGTGTTGGAAAAAATAAATAAACATTACTGTGAAAATCGTCGACTCCATTATTACTTTTATGTCAAATGTATCTTTTGTGCATCTTCCTCAAAGACACGCCAAATATGAATGTGTCATCATCGATAAGAGAATAGTTTTACAAGGAGCATTTAAAAAAAAAAAAAACGAAAAAACCATCAGAAAGACGTAGCCTAGAATGCATGGAGAGGAAAGACTGCAAGGGAAAATGTAGGCTTTGCATTCCTTTGTGCAGGCTGCAGGTGTTAGGGCTGCTCTCCCCCATCACAGGTGCATTGTGGGCAAATGGGAGGTGAACCTTGCTCTTTTGAATTTTTTTTCTCTCTTTCTAAGAGACACACATGCAGATAGACGAACATATAACAGAGAAAGCAAGAAATATGTTTTATTGTCACCCCCGATTAGGCTCATATAACATGCACCATTTTTTCAACAAAAAAAATCACAAAATTATCACACTATCCGATTAACTGATTTGTTGATAGGTGAGTTTGAATCCCTAAAAGGATAATGGGTGAGGTTGGTAATGAGTTTGACTTAATATTGTCCCCGTACCGTTCAACTGAAAAGGCTTGGCGCTGGTGAGCTTGATGCTTCACCTAATCTGCCACGAGAGCTGAATACAAGTCGTCTGACAGCTGATGTTGCACACGGAGAGAGGTGCCGGAGAGACGGCTGCTACATACGGCTCTTGTTTATTAACGGAGACTCGTGAGGGCGACAAATGAAGCATGAAATGAGTATCTCTCTCGTACACACACAACACAGACATACCAGGTAGTGTACTGTATGGGCGAGGGCAGGGATGGAAAGAGGGAGCGCAACCTGTGTCACGGCATGGAAAAACGCTAGCAAACATACAGATAAAAAGAATCAATTTCATGGGTGGTGATAGTAAACAAGAATGTAGAGGCATCTTGCACTACGGATTGTGAAACCCAGTTTAAGCCTGTTGGTGTGTGCCCCTACTGTACAGTCAGCCAGTCTTGTTTAAAGTAATACCGTAGTTAGACATTTTGAGGGAATAAGCCTACACATATTTGCTCACATGCTGAGAGTAAGATTGACAACGCTCAGATTAAATGTGACTTTGGCGCCAGACACCTGTTAGCTTAGCATAAAGACTGGAAACAGCTAGCATGACTCGTTGCAAAATCTCCCGCCAGCAAGCACACCTCTTTTTTATGTAGTACTAGCCTATTAAAATGAAAGTGTATGAGGACAACACATCATGGTTTATGTACTGGACTATTTTTTTGGCTCAACGCTGTGATTTTAATTATACATAATAACTTAAATGTATATAGCGCCACCTTTCAAGGAACCCCAAAGTCACTTTACAGAGAAGGACATAACAAAGCAAGCAAACTAATGAGGCAAATAAAGAAATAAATAGGAGTAATCGTGAGAGCAGGGGGAGGCGATGGGTTGTATTCCAAAGGCCTTTGACTTTGACCAATAAAAAGTCTGGTGCATATCTACTTAGGTTGCAAATGACCAATTCATGATACGAATACATAATAGAAAATGTTTTGTTCTTGCAGGCTGGTACTGACAACAAGCCTTTAAAGAACATCTTAAGCCAATTTCATGCAAGATATAAAAGTAAAGAGATAATATTTGCTATATACTGCTTTCTCCATACTGTCCCCATGACTTAGTAGTTTGGAGGTAGTGTCCCAGAAAACGTGCTAGATATTTCACAAAATGTTTTGGGGTCTAGAGAAAAGAATATCTGGATTTTCTTTTGAAAAAGGAAAATAACTTCTGTTTATATGACCAAAAGGCCAAACACCAAGTTAAAGGATTAAATCTGACCCAGTGCCTGAAGCAGCCACATGATGACAGCATGTAAACCTGGCCCGCCTGACTGTCTTTGACCAACACACTGAGGCGATTCCAGGAGGCTGCGGAAACTGAGCTGACCTCCTGATGAGGTGAAAAGCTAATTTTTAGCTTTAGGGCTAGACAGTGTCACGTAGAAAGTCTTTGCTGTGCTGCAATGAAATGCTTGTAAGAGGGGTGTGACACAGGGACGGATGACTCTGAGTGTTATGCTGCCATCTATAGGCAGAACAAAGCCTCAATGGAGGCTTCTGCAGACTACACTCACTCCACTCCCTCTCAAACTGAAGCACCTGTCCAAAATTCAAGTCTCCTGCCTCCAGAACCCCATCAACTATGTACTGAACGAGTCTGATGTCTATACTCACACCCACACAAAGCTCATTAAAACATTACAAAGTCCACACAACAGCTTCTCATCTGCTTTGACCACACATGACCTGCAGGCCACTGCTGATTGGCATTCAGTTGCCCTGTTGGCACTGGCCAGCTTCTCACCTGGCAGTCTCCCTGCCAACAGGTAAAGAGGCACAGGGCATCATTCAGAGGTCCCTAACCCTGTCACTTATCTGCCACTGCGCACACAAACACAAACACAAACACAAACACAAACACACACACACACAAACACAAACACACACACACACACACACACACCCATACACCCACGTTTGAACGACTATACTTGTCTGTCGAACATCCAACTTCAAACTAACTTCCCCGTGGAGTGGAATAGAGAACTGTCACAAGCAGTTCCTTCTTCATCAAAAATTAACGCACTGTTAAAGGGATGGTTTCTGTCGCCTGTCAATTTTAAATGTTATTCCTTCAAGGTCTAAAACTCAAATTGGTTCTCACAAAAATAGTTATACAAGTACACTCACTCACACACGCACGTACACACACGACACAAGAAGCATGTACATTCATAGATATAGTGTCACATTTTCCTTTGCTGTCATAACTAGCCGGGTATGATAGATACAGCAGCCCACATGCCTACCATCAGAGTTTAAATTGATCACAGTGTGGCTGATGCACATCATGTGGTGGCCAGAGGAAGCCTTTATGGAGAGTTGATGGATCGCTAAAGTGAAGGCAGCTAATTGGAAGTTTAAGGTGAAATGACAGTGTCAGTGGGTACGGAAATTGGCTGTCTAAAAATGTATGTACTTTAAATGATCCCTAGCTGAAGTTACAAGATGAGTTGGCACATACAGAGGTTCATTTTCTTTTTTTTAAATCTGGTTCTGAGTATTAATCACAAACAAGGAGCGGAAAACACAAAGCAGCAGGTTTGAAAGTAGAAATTGAAAATGATTTGATGCATTAAAACCAAATTTCCTTTTTTAGAGCTTTCCCCCGCTGTGCCAGTCTGCGCTGCCATATTTTCACTGCCGAAGCCTGCAGCATGCCATCTTCAATAGAGAGCCACCATGTTACACCGCTTTTTTTCTTCCAAGTTATATAAAGGCGAGTGCTTGTCCACGGTTAATCAAAGCTTCTGTTGACACAGGAAGTCTATGGGTAGGACATTGTGATAGAGGGGTTTGTGTGTGTGTGTGTGTGTGTGTGTGAGAGCGTGGAGGGGCTGATCCACTAGCACTCACACTGCCTCTCTCTACTCTTTGTGTGACAGACAAAGCCGATAGCACCCCGTCAATCTGGGAAGATAGGATCGTTGTACAAACACGACCCTACCATTATTGACACTATACGTCTGTGTGTAAGTGCATGAGTGACTAGAGAGTATGGAGGAAGGAAAAGGGAGTGTGTGTTAGCCTCTATAGCCTATATACGTGTGTCTAATGGGAAGTTTGACTGCCTGACCACTGAGAAGGCCAGTCTTAAGGTGATGGGTGCTTGTGCAGCTTCCTGTCTTTTTTTGTGTGTAAAAACAAGTAAAAGACTGAGAGACACTTTGAAACAGTTTTTTAGAAGCACAGTGTGGCAGCATAGCCTGGCATTTCAAGCTGCTACAAGTCCTTTTTAATGGACGAAAGTGTGTTAAGCACAAGGCCATCCTACAAACATTTGCTGATGATTGTCATGAAGTCGTGGAGTGGTCACGTTGTTCTAGAGACGTCAGTCATCTTCCTGAGAGGCGCATCGCATCACCCTCCAACCGTAATTGCTCACTTTAAATTGGCCTTGTCTCTAGTAATTTCATATCTTAGCACTTTACTTAATCACGCAAATTTGTGTAGCCCTTTAATTGCAGTTAAAATCCCAAAGGGGAAGTCACCTGAAGGATTTTTCCCCCCCTTCTCTTGTGACACTATTCTGTTGAATGAAGCTAGTTTTTCAAATTGATAGCATTTTATATGAAAGGAAATCTCCCCAGCTAAATGTGAGGACATTTGTGATCAAAGTCGACACTGATAAAAAGCTATAATGAGAAAAAATTAATTGGTGTTGGTCATTTTTAATGCGACAATTTAAAAAAAACTTAGAATATCGAGGGCCTATCCTTTTGAATCATTTTATATATTCAAATGTTTTATTTCATATGTATCAATAAGCTTTGATATTTGTGACCTTGAGGCACATTTCAGCCCCCTGCACTGTAGAACACTTTAAAGGCCAGCAACAAGGGCATCGCACATATGTGTAACAAGTGATGTGAACCTAATCACTCACGAGATTACTCTTAACCTTCTGAAAACAACTGCAATCTCTCTAACCCCCCTGCTAGTTTGTGTCCCACCTACGTCTTGCTCTTCTTTCTTTCTCTCCTGCCTAGTTTTCTCCTCTTTGTCCCCCTTTCTACTTCAGGCTTCTCTAAAGGCTTCTGTAAAACCCTTGAGGCAGAATGTCCTATTTGTGGTATTGGACTGTATATAAAATTGACTTGACTGCTTAAAGGCATCCTAGCTAATTCTGGAGAATGTTTGTTGACAAAATAACTTTTTGTCAAAATCTGTGAATATCTCCTCACAATCTGACGTATCTGCGATCTCTTTTCCACTCGATACAAAAACAAATGCACACGTCACAGGCACGCGCTTGGGCTCTGGTGTTGTACATACACTACCGCTTTTGTCCAAAGGTGCCGCTAGAATCAACAGAAACGTAACATTGCCTCAAAGGCCACTTTAAGGAAAGAGGATGCTGTATGCTGTGTACAGACTGTAAAGCCCCATGAGGCAACATTTCACTTTTGTGATATTAGGCTATTTTTATAAAAGTGACTTGGCTACTCAAATGAATGAAGAGAATAGGTTAGGATAGTGATTGATGAATTACAAAAACACAAATTGACTGCCACCTACAACGTAACATCACCTCAGATTGTCTTAGACCTGTTGCTCCATTCCTGAGGGTGTAGCTGAAGCAACACTTTTCTGGCATAATATCACAGTATCACACCTCGCCAGGAGCCGGCAGCATGGTTGTCGACGGCAGCAAAAAAAGCAATTCTTCTCCTGGAAAGCTGCTCTCAAATCCTTTGCACATCCTGGCAATAAAGAACCAAAGAAATGTAGAACCCATGTTAGCCCCCTACAGCTGGGCGCAAGAGAAGATTCCGGGCCCTAAATACGGAATAATCGGGCATTAAAGACTGGGGCTGAGCAGTTAATAATAAGAATGAAAAAGGGAGGGAGGGGTGGTATGGGGGTTATGATGGGAAATAGGGGACAATAGTTTCCTGAGGAAAGACAAGAGTGAGGGGAAAAAAAGGAGAGGGAAAGATAAGACTGGTGGCTTATCCTAGTTACTGGGGAAGGATTAAGTGATGAGCCACTTTGGTTTGGTGAATTTCTGTGCACGCGTACACACACATACGCGCGTACACACAAACAGGCCTGCTCAGTCTATATCAGACGCGTGCACACCCTCCGTCCCATTCAATCGCCCTTTTGAGAGACACACACACACACATCCAGGCATGTGCTGAAAGGGGTTAAGGAGCTGCGTTGCCCTCTGAGCCAGTCTTACTGGGCTGTAATGACTTTAGAGGATGTCAGATTCTCTTTATCCACCAGTGTAATATAATAAAGGGGAGAGGAGGGAGCTATCTAGCCTTCTACAGGCCACTGCGGACTGCCTTAGCCGACTCCTTCCCTTTTTCTCTCTACCTTTATACCTTCACCCAATATGTCAATCTCTCTCCCTCCTGCACCCACATGAAATACGTTGGCCTAAAAAAAACCTTGCCCCACTTTCACTGTCTGCCTGGGTTACCATAGCATTCTGTGTTTCTTTTTGTTCCCCTCTATTCCAAGGCTCCTCTTCCTCCACTACCAGTGTCAGTCATGACAGTGTAGGGTTCCTGGTCTGCTCCACACACCCTCCAGTCACGTGCTGTCACAGCAAATGACATGGTGAACACAGCGAAGCTAACGTCAAGCGTAAACAAAATGTCATTTGACCATGGATTATGAAAGGAAAACGCTACACAAAATCAAGACTTGCACTGTTATACCTTATAAATAACAATTAGCCTATTGCAGATGTACCTTGCATTCAGTGGTTTGGCTGAAGATGCGTATTCTCATTCAGTAACTGATAAGAATAATGCTATCACATTAAATAATCTCAGATATGTGCATCACAGGAGTGGGTTTATTGTCTTCCATTATTTTTCACTCATACCTTTTCCAATTCTACTGTACTTCCTTTGAAGTTTTCTTCTCTTTTGATTCTGAGAGTATACCTTCAGCTTTCAAAGACTAAACACCTGTGGTGACATCACACATTGGGGCGTGGTCAAATATGGCACAGACAGCACTGCATTTAAAGAGTGGCAACTGGTGAAAATGAGGCAATTCTATCAGAATGGCGAAAGTCAGTAACATGTAATGAGCATTCTTTCCTAGATTTTTCCAAGGTAAAAAAACAAACACTGAATTTAGGTGAACTGACCCTTTAATACTGCTCTCTTACACGCATGCATCCAAACGTGCCTAACTTGATCGTAAAGTCATTGTGACAACGGCAGCCGCTAAAGCTTTTACGCAGCATTGAACACAGATCCTGTAAATCACAAACATTACAATAAAGGTGCCGAAACACCCACCTTTCTCGCCTCCTCCTGTTTTCTCCTCTTCCTCCTGCCTTAATGCTTAGGGTTCTGTTCATCCATCCAACGGCTTCACTGAGCTGCGTGTATTTATGTGTTGGTGAATGTGGGTGGGGGGTCTAATTCAATTCACCAGCAGCCAGTTCCAGTTCACATTAACACAGTTTAATAAAAGACTATTCAATTAGCCAGGGAGCTCTATGTGTGAGTGTGTGTGTGTGTGTGTGTGTGTGCGCTGCGTGTGGGAAACAGAGTGCCGACTGTCATTGATAGAGCCACACACTCCAATTAGGATCACTGTCGACTACGCACATAATGTTATGCCAAGTTGGCTGAGGGAAAGAGAGGAGAAAAGTAGGGAGGGAAACAGCAAGAGAGAAAGAGAGAGAGATAGAGAGAGACAGAAAAGTGTAGTTTAAAAGGCTCTAGCAGTGGGTGAACTCTAAAAAAGAAGTAGATACATGTGTGTTTGTGTGTGTGTGTGTGTGCGTGTGTATGTCTGAGCATTTTTATCTGAAGGCATGTGCATTCTACAAGTGTCTAACTTCCCTGGAATTGATCCCCATTAAGTCTTTACAAAGGGCAGCAGTTTGTCAAAGTCTGACACCGCCTCTCATTTGCTGACACCACCACTTCAGCTGGATGGGAAAGAACAGCCGACAAACAGCGCTTCAAGAGCCCAACAAAGGAGACGGCGCAGAGCTGCTAAAAACACATACATTAGGCTCCGTGGCTGACTGTCAAACTTGTCTCCTGCTCAAGCTATACTGGGTGCCTCAAAGAGATGCTTTTCAGACAAAACACCTGCACTTAAGCGGATGGAACAACCCCAACACACACAGGCGCACACACATGGGCACACACGCACACACACACACACACCTGCAACCCGCTGTAGTCAACCGGACCAAGTAATCGTCAAGGACTGGAAATCAATAGCGGCGCATTGTCAGGCGTGAGCAGCCATCATCTAACCTCGCATCATGCAGCTGTCTCCCCCAATCACAGCTGGGCAGGTTACCACGGCAACCCTCAATCCCCAAGCCTTCACAGTAATAAGGCGGGAAAAGAAAAGGCATGGGGTTGAGGAGAGAAGGAATGGGATAAAAATAAATTGAGTTCTTAAGAATTAATGTAAAAAAAATATATATACTATAATAGCATAAGAGAGTTTCAAAACCTCAGCTTCGCCTCGCCATCAAGATTTTGTTTATCTCGTTTCACTACCGAATCCCGCATTCAAAACATCTCATAAAGCCCAGTCTTCCATTTTCTTTTTCACCCATTGTGCTCTGTTATCCGACATATTGGTGAAATATCCCTGATATTTATGTAATTCAGACAATTTAATTAAAGGGTGGGGGGTTCTAATAAAAGCCAAATGGCAGATAGCAGTGGCGGGGGCTTTTTTCTGGAGTTTGTTTAATCAGAGAATTGCTGAATGGAAGAAGGCAATAACAGGGCGAATAGAGGCTGGTATTTGTAAAGAAATGTCAGGAAGCGAGAGAAGGGATATGAGAGTCACCACTGGCTGAAAGCTCCAATATGGTGCTGGCTTTATTAAAGGTAATATGTGCTAGTGCATCATCGTATGTTGGGTTGGAGCCGCCCTAATCCCCTTTGGAGTGGAGTTTGTAGTTTGGAGGTTCACTGACTCAAACCCTTAAAATGGACTGATAGATGCAAACAGGCACACACACACACACACACACACGCACACACACACACACACACACACACTCCTAAATCCATTTCCCAGTATTTCACTTTCCGTTTACAACATTTATGTATCAAAGCACATTATTGTATGGATTGGTCAGTGGCACTGAGCATGTCATGTCCTGATCGATGCAAAGGAAGAAAGCGGGTGTCAGAACCGTGATCTATAAATCAATCCTTACAGCTATCATAAACAAATACGCTCTACTACATTCACATTGACTGCCTACCACTTGTGTGAATGTGCATTTATATCCGGGAACAACAATGTGGGGGTATTATAAATCCATTAATATTCTGTGTGTGTCGGACTTTGAATGTGTGCAATATGTTCGTGTGTGTGTGTGTGTGTGTGTGTGATAACAAGCTTCTGTCATTCCGAGGGTGGCCAACCATGGCCATATATAAGTGGAAATGCATCTTAACTGAGTCCCTCTCTTTCAGACACACGCATGCACACGCGCACACACACACACACACACACACACACACACACACACACGCACACATAGGGGACACGGAGGGGGGGGTTAAGTGTGTGGGTACTGAGTGGTGCTGTGAGCTGTAGCTCAGTGTGCTGACCTTCAGGGTTATCTGGAAGGTTCCTCCACACCTTGCTGCTATATAGCACCAACCAACCCCTGTGGTCACCATGGAAACACAGCTAGCAGGGACAATATGTGGCCTGTCCGGTGTTTTGCTCATGTGCACGCAGCATTCCCCACAAAGCCCATGTACGTGACGGGCACGTAGGTAAAACACATGAAACAGACATATACGCACACACTTCACTTTTCATCAGTCCCCCCCCCCACTTCATGTATCCCTCATTCCCTTCACTCTGGTTTTCCCTTCTCCTCTCCTAATGAAAACCATGAGCACGGCACACAATCAAGCCCCTGGGCCTTGCGCGGCATTGTCAGGAGGGTGCACACGACCCCATTTTCAGTGGCGGAAGCATTATTAGCGTGCAGTGACAAGAGACAGCCACCGCCGCCCCAACACATGCACGCACACACACACACAAACACACACGCACAAACACACACACACAAAGACACACAACCTGAAGTCTCATCAGCACCGGATCACTGGGATTTATTTCAGCGACAGCAGGGGTGTGCCGCCGCAACTCCACAATAAATCAACACATCATACACTCTGGAGTGACATGTCAAGATAATACACTCAAAAACAAAGTAGCACGGTGTGAATGTGAAACAGGAGGGGATTATTCGGTGATAGTGGATAAATAAACGGATGGATGAATTGGAACAGGACGGCAGGAGAGAAATGGAGGGATTGCAACACGCTCTCTCCTTCTTGGCTTCTTCCCCTCCCCTCTTGCTCCTGCTTTCTTTGGGTCGCTCAGCCGTGATTCGTCTGCAAGCTCTGAAAAAAAGGAAAGGTGGGAGACAAGGAAAGGGGGGAGGGTGGAAAAGAAGAGAAAACCATCAAATTAGGATTTTACATTTCGAGAACCCAAGGGGAAACTCACAAAAAGTCAAGATCCACCATGGGAAATCCAGTCGCTCACATGCAAACACAGCAGCCACAGTCCCACGTTACTAAAAATACCAAGAAGGTTTCACGTCTAAATATAACTACGGTAAAGCTGAGCATTTATCTAATGATTTTGTTTTGTAAAAACGTGTGAATTTCTCCTCCCGATCCGCTACCTGTTTGCACTGAAGTGCCCTGGAATAGTTAAAGGTTCAGTAAGCGGAATGGTCAGTTTATCTAACTTCATGTCAGTGACTGCAGTTAGCAGTCCCTTCCCTCGCCCCCACATTAATGCACTGCGGTCTTCAAGCAGCGAGTTATCTAGCATCATCTCAGATCCATAAGTGTGATAACACATGATAAAAACCATCAAAACAGACATTGGGAAGGATTTTTACCTGCTCCGCTATTGTAGGCGCATAAACATTCACCCATCTGTCGCTCTGCACGTGCACCGGCAGTGAGAGGTGCCGGTTTGTAGCGTTCTCTCTTCAGTAGTGGGATCCCCGAAAAGTTTATTTGCCGATTACATGCAGAGCGAGTGACTGAGAGATTGGCTTTATGAAACACGCACACTATATAAGTGAGTATTCACTGTATGAATAAAGAGCGATTTAACACTTATATCAACATAAATAAATTGCTTACTTCACCTTTAATACACAACCAAAGGCTCTGGTATGTACTGGTATGTAAACAAAGTTTATGTAAACAAAAGGGGCCCCCTAGCAGCTACTCCGTTTACAGAGCTGGCTGTGTATAAACACTGGATTTTCTATCAGCATGCACAGTACAGACACGTAGCGGATTGTGAGGAGATATTCACTGATTTTGACAAAAAGTGATTGTTCTCCAGAATGACTCCACCTTTAACTTAGCCTTTTAAAAATGCACACTCCTTTATCTACATTGAAAGTTTAAAATCTGTTAAATGTTTAAGACTATTTATGATTAGGTAACTGATGACATGTCCAGAATAAGAGAAAAAGAAAGCTGATATAAAAGCGTCAACAAACATGCTCAAACGGTACCAAAGTGGCAGGCAGATAATTCCAGTTCTACTAACTCTAGACAACTGGAAGCCGTAGCTTCAGGAAAAACTCCCCCATACAAACAGGGTTATTGATTAACTTTAGCACAGCTGCCTTTTAGCAAATAACTGGTTCAACATTTTCACCCAAACATGTGAGAGTAGGAATCATACATAATGTGCTGCACACACAGACACACACACACACACACACACACACACACACACACACACACACACACACACACACACACACACACACACACACACACACACACACACACACACACACACACACACACACACACACACACACACACAGTAGGTGCATTGAGTATGACATTGGATTTCTTCTGTTTACAACTGGTGAATAAAAATGGTGATGAGGTCCCGGACACACACATGTTCAAGTTCTAATCCATTGAATCGCAGTAGCCACAGGGATGGTTTGAAGTGGTGTATAGCTACAATAGACCTTCACTTGAGATATTTTGGCCACACTCATGCCCTAACCTGAGGGATTCTACTGTGGAAGGGCTGTACAAAAGCAAGAAAATCACAACAGACTGAGTAACTATTCAAACTAATCTGTCTGCCCAAGGAAAAACCGAAACCTTTGACCAAGGAACGTAGTGTGTCCACTGCAAGGAAAATCAGAGCTTTTCAGTTACTTGCTTTTATTCTATTTCTTCATTCCACCTTAAATTCCAACAGCTTGTAAGTGCCTTTTGCTTGCTTATCGGGACTGTGCACTGTTGCCATAGCACCAATGCTGAGGTGACAGCCCCAGACGAGGCTGACTGCTCAGGGAAAAAAGACTGTAGACCAGGGAGAAAAGGAGCTGCAGTTGTACAAGGTTGAACAAAAGGAGTAGAAAAAAAAGCGAATTTAATTTATTAGCCCAGACATCATTTGAGAGGAGCAAAGTGCTCAGGTGGTGTATGTTGGGTGTGTACATGTATCTGATGCAGTGGTTGGATATGCTATAGAACAATTGAGATTTCTCCGTCTTAAACATTTTGTATCATTTAACTTCAATGCACTATGCAGTGCATTTACATTATGTGCAGATCGGTGCAGATGCATTTTCTCTCTCTCTCCTAACTGTGCCACTTAACCCTTTATACTTTCACATGTATGTACTATTGATATCTTAGAGTTTTGCAGACTAGACTGTGATCATAGATTCTGTAGAGCAGAATAAAAGATGTCATCTTTCAGTTTCAAATTCATTCTAAAGTGACTTTGGCAAGGTTTTTTTTTAAATGAGATTTTCTTTTAATAATTGTGTATGCTTGTTGATGCAGTTCAAGAAAAACTCTCTTGTGAGGTTTTATAAAGCCAGGCTATCACAAGGTCCAACTTCAAACCCTTTTCTGTCAATAGACATACAAACACACACGAGAGACACAGAAAGAGACACGGAGCGACCCAGGGTTAGTGAAGCATTAGTTTGTGGCTGCCGGGTTGGGCTAGTTGGCATGCTAACTACGGCGGTGCTCGGCTGGCAGACAGATATATGCTGGCGGGCAGGTTAGCTGCTCACTTGCCAAGTGCATCCGAGGGCAACGCTGCCTGAGCCATTGAATTGGAGATGAGCGGCAAATGTGACAAGGGGATTTAGCTTTACTGTTCCACTCACGTCCTGAGATATAAAGGGGGAGGACAGTGTGTGTTTGCATATGTGCACGAAAACTCTCTGTTTGTGTGAAAGTGGCTCTTGTTTGTGTGTGTAGGAGTTTAGAGCACATTATTGTGTGTGTGTGTGTGTGTGTGTGTGTGTGTGTGTGTGTGTAGGTGCATGCATACGCGGGTGAGCTTGTGGTAGCGGGGCGCATAGGCATTACAACACTCGTATTCAGCAGTGTGATGGGACTCTAGGCCTCATGCATATTGTATGAAGTAATTCCTGAATTTTCAAACTGACCCCGAGCACCTCCCACAGTTCAATTTGGTGCCCCCGGTTCAGATTTGGACCGTCGCCATCCACACTTGGATAATTTAAAAGACAGGGAAAGCTTTTCATGCACGACACCTTGGGCAGGGAGGGCAGCCAAATATTCAAGCTCAAGGTCTGAACTGATTTTAAGGATGTACACTCAAGATTACAGTTTTATTAGCCACAGCCAGACCAAAGCAGATGTAGCTTAATCCAACGGTTCTGAAGTAAATCCTATACCTACATGAAGGTTTTAATGTTCAGGTTTTTTTTTAAAACAGTGCTGATTCAACTTTAAGGTCATTCTGGAGGCTGTAGGTTGTGTATACGCTGTTTAGTTGCAGTGTGTGATACTGAGAGTTGCTTCTTATTTTTTTGTTCACCTCTTTTGACAAAAAAAAAAACTAAATGTAAAACTTGTTGACTAAAACAAACAAAAATTAAAATGGCAAACATATGGATAAAACCAATTTTCATTGAATAGCCTTATCAACATGAGGTACTAAAATTACTGGCCAAATGCTTGCGTTACTACTGTATTATATGGCCTCAATTTACTGCGTGGTCAAAAATAACCACAACATGATTCTTTCTCATCTCAGTTCCTCCTATCTCAACCTACAGTATTCACATGTGTTGGACCTCATTTCTTCACTACGTTGGTGCAAAAAAAAAGTTGAACAACCAGCTCCACTTCACTATTACTTACTCTTGCTGAGATGGAAAGGTGTCTGAATGGGTTAGATAAAAAAAATAAAATAAAAAATCGATTCACAGACAGAAGTACACACAGGAAACCAACACACTAAGACATGTTTACTTCTGCAGGCTTCTATCCAATTAATGAGCAGTGTGAAGAGTAGATGGATCGTTGCGTTCGTTGGCCAGGAATCAGCTTTGAACGTGGGAGCAGCACATGGAAGCAACAGTGTGCACAAGCTGTGTATGTTCACACTTCCCCAGTCATAAGGTAATGGGAAAAATACAATACATACAGCGCGGACCTACAGGTATATGTAAACACATTTGCACCTAAATATAAGGAGATCGAGACACAGAGACACAGACAAACACACACACACACACACAAGCATTTTTCTCTGTGAAAAACAAAAATAATAGACAAGTAGAAAATCAATAACTGTCTTCTGTGCTCAGTGCTAACAGCACTCAGCTCACTCCCTCTCTCTCTCTCTCTCTCTCTCTATGGTGGAGCGGAGACAGTTGCCAGGCAGGACTGTCAATCAGCCAGCTCACTGAGTGGCCGTGTGGCTGGCTATGGCTGCTTTATAAACACACACTGATTACACAGTCAGTAAGACAGCCACACAGTTAATCAGCCAGTCAGTGGAGGAAGCCTCTTAGTCAATGTGTCAGCTCCGTGGTTACACGTAGCCTACAGGACTGTCTAAACTCTTCATTCAGTTAGCCTGTGGGTTAGGTCAGACAGTCAGTTGGTTTAGTTAGGAGAAGCAGCACTGATTGACTGGACCTAGATGGATTAGCATTAAGAGAACGGATGGATGGATTACCAGGTAATCTGGTGCAGATATTCATGATCTTTATCGATCTAAATATTCTCTCAGTTCATTGATTTAAACTATGAAAATGGTTTTCTTTCCAATGAAAATCACAGCCACTCTAGTAGCTGCTAGAAGGGCTTTCGACTTTTTAGTGTGCATGTGCTGTCCTTGTGCATTAGTCATTGTCATGTGCATTTCTGAGTATACAGGAGTAATCAATGTCTAAACTACTGAAAAAGACTTTGTAAGGAAACTAGTAGTACTGTAGTGACTTTTGACACACGTCACCCCCTCAATCTCGGCATACATTTGCTGTCTGCTTCAACTGGTAACTATGGATTAAAAAATTGGTTCGTTCAACCATGTGGGACATTCAATTTAAAGGTCCCATATTATGCTAAATGCACTTTTTAAATGTGTTCCAACATATCCATGCGTCCACGGTGTGCCTAGAGACTGCCAAAATATCAAAAAAAATAACAATCTCTCCTTTTCTCACTCTCCCCTTTTCTGAAACCCCCACCCCTCCCCCCAAAAACACTCCAGTCAGAATTATCCCCTTTTCTGACCTCACAAACCGTAAAGCCAGAAGCTTCCACTGTGCAGCCCACACCCCTATTTCTTATTGGTCCACGGCCCTGACAGACAGAGGGCGAGGCGTATCTGGCTTCGCTTCCGGACAGGGGGCGGGGGGAGCTCAAAGATTGTATATTTACGAGGGGACCTGCAACTCTTTTTTAAAAAATAGGCCATTGTGAGATTAGCTGAACATCAGCATAGTACAATAAATTATCTGAAAGTTTTTTTCAGCAAACAATTAAAGAAAAACGTATTAGGGACCACTAAGACCATATAATATGGTGTATAATAGAACCGAAAAGTGTATAATATGGGAGCTTTAAGATTCTATTTATTTACCCTGTCTTTTTGCCTAACATAGCATTCATATCAACACAATGTCATCGTATCGGTTGTAGTGCTTGTCCATGAAATTTATAATCATTTTTGCGGTGCTGCATACAGTCATGAGATTGTCTCACAGCGTGAAAAACAACATTCCCTTAACAAAATCCTTAACACACCTGTACACATGAACGGGAAAATCTCAGTGCGATTGGGCAGCGTATACATCTAATAATATGAAGATTAGAATGATAATGACAATACCATTCAGAGAATAAGACCACAGTCACCCCCCCCCCCCCCCCCCGACGAGTCCCTTAGCCACAATTTACCCCGACACCTTATCTGTATCCAAATGAAGTAAGACACATGGTAGCTCAAAGCTGGCAGGGGGGCGAATCACATGTTACAGAGATGGCAGTCAGTGGAGTGAAGCAGCGTGGATCAGATGTTTGACTGGATGCTGATGGAGTGTTACACAGAGAGAGAGAGAGAGAGAGAGAGAGAGAGAGAGAGAGAGAGAGAGAGAGAGAGAGAGAGAGAGAGAGAGAGAGAGAGAGAGCTTATTTTTATGTGGCCTGTGCCTTCACAGGTTGGTCGCCTTGGAGATGACGGATGAGAAGGTGAGGTGGGATTGAAGGAAGGAAGGAAAGAGAGAGAGAGAGAAATAAAGAGACAGAGATATGTGAGAAAACATGCGTGTTTGAGTGGGTAATATTCAAGTAAATATGATTATCACAACACAGGCGCATGTCAACATTTATTTTTGCATGTGTTGGCCAAGGCACTTCAGTGGTATGAAATGACAACAAACAACACTATAAAGCAAGACATCTTAAATTAAAATAAAATAGAATGAAAATGGCAGTGGTAAAGATATGTACAGTACATATTTCATCTTAGTATTGCTCCAGTTTTTCATCACACAGAGCTATAATCAGTGTAGGAGGTATGCTAGTATTCTATAAAGGAGATATTAATAACACGGACATGCTGATGTGTGTTTGTGTGTGTGTGTGTGTGTGTGTGTGTGTGTGTGTGTGTGTGTGTGTGTGTGTGTGTGTGTCTATTATGTGCAGGACCAGATTGCTGAATACAGTGGCTCTGTTATCAGATTACAGTTAGCAGGCATGCCTATAGGCTCACAGTGGGGCTCACTACCTGCAACTACTGATAGCCATACACATACATTTTCTTTTTTTTTCTCTATGCCACATTCCTAAAATTTGAAATTTTTTGGGGTCTTGCTTCTCTCCCACAGCGGTGACTGACAGAGCCTCCTCCGCACCTCTTTCTTCTCCCTTCACTTCTTTCTGCCATTCCCGTCATCCCTCCTGCAGACAGAACCTCTCCCCTTCTCTTTATCCACCCTCTCTACCTTCCATCCATCATGCACTCATTCCTACTGTATCGCTCTCTCTCTCTCTCTCTCTTACCAGTTTTCTACAAGCCCCTTCTATACTGACAGGCACCCTTAAGCCTCTTTCCCCGACGCTTTTCCTCTCTTTCGTCATCCTCCAACCATTCCCCAATTGACAGGCACCTTCTTTTCATCTTTGCTACCAAGACTCATCCCTTGTTTCAACCCCACCCTCCTCTTTTGAGTTGGAAATGGCAGAATTCCTCTCTTTCCTACCCATCACCTTTATTTACCTGGACTAACTGAACAGTGTCTGAATGGAGACATCTACACATTTTGTCTTGTTGCTGGGATGTTCTGTGGTCAGAAAGGCAGGGGAAAGTGGCGGAGTGAAATAGTCTGCCATTACCTAAGCCATTCAGTTCTTTATGAAAGGGGGAATGGAGGTGTACACATTCCTGTATGACTGAATGTTGCCTGAGAGGTGCTTAAGATGCTGCTGGCACTACATTTAGGAACGGACGTCTCCCTGCAAAATGGCTGGTGAAGTAGTTTGTGGTTAAACGTGTCTGGAGTGGAAACATGTCAATTGAAATGTTTTGATGGAGGGGGAGTAGCTATACACGGATACAAAAAGATGCACAGACGCTGACACGCACGCACGCACGCACGCACGCACGCACGCACGCACGCACGCACGCACGCACGCACGCACGCACGCACGCACGCACGCACGCACGCACGCACGCACGCACGCACGCACGCACGCACACACACACACACACACACACACACACACACACACACACACACACACACACACACACACACACACACACACACACACACACACACACACACACACACACACACACAAACTTTTCTTTCTAACTAGAGCTCTAAAATTGAGGACCACCATTGTCATGCATTCCCTGTCTCCAAACCTGTTATCCAACATACCTGCACCCCTAAACCTCAAAGTTTACTGGGGTCACAACAACTTACAGTTATTTTCATAATAGATTTATTAAAGACAAGTTTCCATAGCCCAAGGTGAGCCAAGAGGGGGATTGTCAATCGTAAATGGAATCCTTGACTAACCTTTACCAAAACCTTTCTTCATCCTTCATTTTAAATACAGCCACACCCTCCTTACTACAGCAAAAAGAAAAAAATAACATATTTTTTACTGTAAATATGTGTACTCCAGTTGGAAGTGTACATTCCAAACAGTTCAAGTATATTTTCTCTTTATTAATCTCATTTAATGATGCCAAGTATATGAACACTTGCTTATCCCACCAGCTGAATTTACATTTTGACCGGACATGTCCAAGCACCGCTGGAAAAACACTAGGGTTTCTAATTGCCCTGAACAAGCAGGTTTTTTTCTTCATAGGTTGTTTCAGCTGTGAAAGTAATCCTTGGTGCCTCCGTAGACAGAACGTTTGTGCGTTAGTGCTTCTGTGACCTTCCCACAGATTCATACTTGTCGCTGTGTGGCTCCATTTCTGGCACAATGTTCTGCTTCCTCACGTTGACTAGGTTTTTATGGCCCCTCAAGAAAATGTGACATTAAATGAGGATTCCGGTGAGACGGCAGAGAAATGAGCTATCAGTTATCAGTCAACGTCCAAAGCATTGTTGATTTCACTTGTCATTTTTTAGGGCTGCAGTTAAAGGTGCACTATGTCACTTTGGACATGTCAGAGAAGTGAACATTTTCTATGATATATTCTCATAACTGAATAAACAAACTTTCCTCACAGGGAAATTGTAGCCCTGGAACCCTGTTTTATGTTAGAAAGCTACCCGAAAAGTTGTCACTGTTGTAGTTTACAGCAGAAATTAAAACAGTTTTGTTTACTATGTTTTTGCGTCTTACGTTTGGTTCTAGGTGCCTCAAAATAGTTTTGATTATTGAAAATAATTATTTGATACTCAAAATAACATGTAGAGTAAATATCTTTTTTAGACTTACTGTTAGCTCTGCAAATGTGAACACATGTAATCCCTCTTCCCTTAAACTGCATGGTGCACCTTTAATGGTAAAGTATTTGACCAGTATTTTCAAAAATGTGTTTTATTTTTTTCCCCCATTATCAGCCCCCCACCTCGGCCTTTGCAATCAAGGCAGGACTAGAGCGGCACTTCAACAAGCGTCTCAGAGGGCCAGAAGAACAGGCTTGCATATCAGGGTACAAAAATACTGCGTTGGGGAGGACCGACGTGGTTCAAGTGGGTTAAGTATGTGGGATACAGTGGCAAGTGTTGCTCCGATGCCGTCCGTGCCCTGCTAATGGTATTAAATGGCACAGCACTGGGTGGCATTAGCATTCTGCAAAATGCTTTGGCTTTTGCTGGAGCCTTGGAGTATTGTGGAAAAGGAGGGGGGAGGGGGGAGGGGTGACACTTACAGTAAGTGGTGGTTTGAGAAACGTTTGTTCTTGAATGTGACTTTGAGGACGGCTTTGTTTTGTTTCGCCAAAGGAGTAGGAAAGTGGAAAGAGAGAATAGACAATGTAAAGGGGTGGACTCCCACACTCTCTCATGGGCTTACCCTCACGCAAACACACACTTGGAATGAGAACCTCCGATGACAATGACCATATAGTGACAAAAAAAATATATAAGATACTGTCAAACGTCAGACCGAAGAAAGGGACAAAACCCACAAAGCTTCATAGCAATGCAGGGCCATCGGTGAGCTGACATTTACCCAGCATCCATAATACACACACACACACACACACACACACACACACACACACACAAGGTGCCATATGCATGACAATGGCCCCAACCATGGACACTGACAGGAGAGGGGCAGGGGAATGATAGCAAAAAGGAAAGTGCTCGGCCATATCCAGAAGCAAACTGTCTTTAATGGGATGGCAGATGGCAGAGGGCAGGATGTGTGGATATAAAAAAAAAGTGTGTGTGTGCATTGAATGAATCACAAAAACCATAAAAGGACTTTTGAGTGACATATAAGGAAGGCTGCGCAACTGTAGATAGTGCATTGGGTGGACTTCAAGCGGGAGACGGACGGAAAAAGTGAGATAGATAACTCTAGTGATGTTCAGATCAAGACACTGGCACAGAAGAGAGAGAGAGATAAGCAGGCCCGCCGGTTTCATTGGCGGATTGATTGACAAACAGACAGGCTGACCAAGAGTAAGACATATACAGTGGAGCCTGCACCAATGGACACTTGAAAGTCAGTGGTGGTAGCTGGGCAGAAGTGACAGAATTTGGATGGGCATGGACAACACTGCTGGAGAATGCAGACAATACAAGGAGATGAGAATGAGGAAGTGAGTTAGGATTAAGGCAGACAGATGGTATTCGATAAGTGTCAGGCTTCATGTACACAAAGAGACAAAAAGAGATAACTATATTCAAGAAAAGTTGAAAACATTAAGTATCGACTTCAGACAAAGATTTTTTATATATTTTTTGTTGGGGGGGGGGGGATACACCATTCTCCCCTTTAATCACAGAGAAGAAAGACTTTGCTTTAGAATAATCCTTACGAGCACATACAGATAACAAAAGAACAGAGCTTTTAAGCTGTCGGGAGGTTTTCAGCATCAGGCCAGAAGCTTCGCTCAAAGCTGAAAAAATTACAGCATCCAAACTGTGTATGTCTTTTCTAAGTCACTAGCTATTTTATCTGCCCCCGAGCAGACAGTTTATTTTGCTTGTTAGTTTTAACAAAACAGCCCCTTCTTTTTACAGAGAAATATTTGGGTGTATTATCGCTGCCCTTCAGTGGAGCAGAGAAGCGCTCTCTTATTTCTCAAACTACGAAGTGCCTGTACGTCAGCCCAGTGCTAATGTAATGGACTCGAAAATGTTTTGTTCCAAATGAGATCCGACATAAAAAAAAAATAAAAATCTTAAAGCAATTTGGTTGTAACATATTAATACATTTGACGGATGAGCTCATGTCAGGGGAGTGTCATTACCTACATAACGAGCAAACTTTCTGTTCCACTTCTGAAGCAAGCATCTCGCTCAGACCAAAAAGGTACAACCCTCCAAATATTAACAGTCTCAACGTTAACAAAATGTGTCCTCCGGGGTCGGCGGAATATTAGATTTCATAATGAAATATGATCCAGTGCTCTCTCTCTTGCTCTCTCTCTCTCTATCTCTCTCATGACTTAATCTGCAGTGCATATTGCTCCCTGTTGACCCTACACCACCTGCAGCAATACTGAAACTTTTTTCCTTGTAAAACTCTCGTCCAAGTGCACGACTCTTGCCAAGCTTCTGGCTCTGTCAGATCCATTTATAGACAGGCAGACAGGACAGAGCTGCCTTGCGTGGCCAGAAGGGTCTTGGGACTGCCCACTCATTTCTTTTCATTAAGGCCGACTGATGGGGAGCCTCCGGTGGCAGCTCTGCCTGGTCTCTCTTCTCTGTTTGACCTCTCTAGTCATTTTGGTATCATTCCACGGTGCTATTTGAGCATTCACATATTGACCCAGCATTACTAAATTTGTCCATAAGGACTACAAATATGAGCTCTACAAAGGTGGCATTTGGTTTGTTTTTTAAAAATTGGAGAATGTTTTACATGAATTTCAGTTCAGTTCTTCATCTTTAGGTGTGAAATTCAAATGAAGATATAACTGGTTTTATAAGTCACGCTATGGGCTACAACTTGCTCCCTTTTTTTCCCCTAGCCTATTTGTTCTTCTCAGGCAAGATACAGAGTTATAAAGCGGCCTTTTGTTTGATTTCTAAGTGGTCATATGTGCGTTGTTCAATACTGACATCCCGGGGGAACTGTAAGTCACAGTCAATTTACAAATAGTAATCTGGCAATCTGTGTGTTCAGATTTATGACTCCGGGAAGAAAGTGAGATTTTCCGACGCAAATTGCCGCAATCTG
This sequence comes from Ammodytes marinus, assembly GCF_949987685.1. Taxonomy (NCBI): domain Eukaryota; kingdom Metazoa; phylum Chordata; class Actinopteri; order Uranoscopiformes; family Ammodytidae; genus Ammodytes; species Ammodytes marinus. The sequence continues at coordinate 27,501,571 of NC_137233.1, forward strand.
GCGCTAAACTACCGTTAATTGCTTGAATGAGCTGCTGAGTCGCCGGTAAGTGCTGCCTCTGTAACTGCTGACCATGTTGATAAGTGAGCCAAAGTACTCTAGCTTCGTTCCCATTGTTCTTTCAGAACATCGGCGGTGCATCTGTCCCTTTCACCTCGCGCGGTATCTTTCCCTCACATCTCGCACACGGAGGAGGAATCTGGACTACATCAGCACTCTTTTGTCCCTCCATCTTCTATTTCTCTGTGGCTTCCTCGTTCCCTGCTAAACTCCCACAGACCTGCTGTGTGTCTACTCTCTCTTGTTGAGCAATGTGTGAAGGTCTAATCAATGCCTTTGGTATTACAGATGGTCTAGATCTACATGAAGCATGGGGGACTTTGGTATAACGTGGATTCATAGAATTATTGCAGCACAAAGTTCTCAAGTAAAGGCTAACAGAATCACTTGGAGACAGGTATGAGCTCTAGAACAACAGCAGATTAAACAGAAAATAGCTTACCATCTGGAATAGGAAAATGCAGTTTAGTTCAGTTGCTGTAACACAAGGATACATTGACATTCGTCTTTTTGCATATCCTCTCTCAAGACACCACACTCCAGAGGGAGTGTCAGCACAGGGTAAGCCATTACAGCGGCCCCGGAGCAGTTTTGGGGTTAAGTGCCTTTCTCAAGGACACAATGGTAGAGTTAGTGGGCACCGTAGATGTAATTCCAGCCACCACTAGTTTTACAACTAACACCCTCCTGTCCAATGCCGGGATTCAAATCGACCTCATGGTTACTAGTCGGCACCCTTTCGCCTAGGCCATCATACCATCCCAAAAATGTCTGCTTTGTTGCCAGTGAGAATGTATACAATGTCCATGCATGGCTACTACCAGGGCTTCCCTTTAGAATATAGTATGTGTGTTCAACAAAGACAGCAGTGGGTTTGAGACCGAGCTGTGGGACCGTGTGAGTGAATGAAGATAGGAAGAATAGCACCTGACATGTTAGTCAAAGCTAACTAAGACCTAAGAGAGTCCAACAGAGCTCCATTGCTAGTAGCACAGATAAGAGCTAACACAAGTGCTAAAGGGACAAAGTGTGCAGTGACGGGCGGTGATAGAGGCTTTCATATATGGGAAGTGGAGGAGAGGAGAATGAGCAGATATTACACAAAAGAGAGAGAAAACAAGAGGTAAAGGAAGTAATATAAGAAGAATATTGGATGTGGATATAGGTCAAAGGGACACTTTAATATGAGGTCCTTTACATGTATAACTTAATCTAGGAACATTTAGATGTTTTTATTAAAAGTCTAAGCTTGGGACAGACATCTTTTCAGAAGCCTTAAAGGTCAAGCTGAAAACCCATCCTTTTTCAAAAGAGATGAGCAGAGCACTCTTGAAAAGCTAGATTTAATCTTTGTTATTATCCCAATAAAGAAAGGTTAGACTGAGAAGATGTCAGAGATGAGATTTATTTTCTGATGAAGATTGTTATTTCCAAAGCGAGAAAGCAACCGTGTGAAATTTCTTGAAAAAGGCAACACCTTTTAGAATATATGAATCTCAGGTAAACAAACAAGGATGTTTAACTTGTTGAAGCACAGACCTAAAACTATTATTTGTATCCTCCCTCCAAAGTCTACAATAGAGCACAGTAATGTTTGGCTTCTAAATCTAAAAGACTAGACCTTGTTTATCAAGCAAGCCCAGTGAAATCCACCTTATTCCAACAGGGTAGAAGTGAAGAATTTCATTTCTAACTCTGTCCTATGTCAGTAGGTTGGATATATGGTTTGAAGCTTCCTTTTTTTAAATTAATTTGCCATTTAACTCTCTCATTCTGTCTCTTCTGTGTTTTCTCTCTTTCTTTCCCCGACTCTCGTTCACATTCTGTCAAAGATATGCCTGATTGAACCCTAAGTTAAGCACGCACCTCGGAAAAGACGAAAACATCTTGCAATTGCTCTGCACAAAGGCTACAAAACTGGAATTTTATACATCACATGTACACCAAAAACAAAAAACAAACTGAGTTGCATACAAACGTATACTCTGACCCCCCCCCCACCACAAAAAAAAAACCCACAATCAAATGGATCGTTTGAACCGGTTTTAAAAAAGACTGATTGCTTTAATTGTGTTCCCCTGCCTTGCTTTTATCGACCGCTTAAACTGCCAAAATTCAACAACTGTTGTTTCTGTGCCTTTTATCTACTTTGGAGCCATATCAGTGTGTTTGGTCACGATAATAATGTGCAAATTGTCCCCATTCATTATTGTTTTGTTTGATGGAGAAATTGGGGGAGAAAATAAGCACTTTGTAGATAAGCGCAGGGTCTGAACACTATTTGCAAAAAGCATCGGCAGAACGCAGAATGCATTTCAAAAGAGCCCCGATGCCAAATAACTGATTTTAATACGCTAATAACGTTGTAATCTTCCTATCAGAAAGTTCCCAAAACACAGTGCACAGCGCCTGGAGACTGGTGATCCGCTCAATAGGCATGTCTCATTGATTTATCCTCCTGTTTGAAGTGTCAAAGTAACCAACGTGCAGATTACAACGTCTCAGAAGTTTAACTGATTCGCTAGAAGGATCGAGAAGGATTATTTATTTGTCTCTCTCTTCACCTTTTTTGTTCCGCTGTCAGTGTCACCGTCAAGCTCATCGCAGGTCTCACTAATTAACTGCTGCCTTCCTTAAGATACTGCAAGCTATTTTTTTTTAAAGCGATGTCTCAAAGGAAAACAGAGCTACTCTAAGTGCTCTCTGTCTGCTAAGTGTGTTTCTCAAAGGTGGGGGGGGGGGCTGGGGTGTGTGAGCAAGGAGTGCACAAAAATAACAAAGAGAGAGAGAGAGTGGGGAAATTGATTGAAAGTAGAGAAGCATGGCGTTACCTGCTGTCACACATTAACACGTTTAATGCACACACACACACACACACACACATACAACACAATCTCCACACACAATTTTTCTTCAGTCCTCTCTCACGCTCCCACAACCCAATGTACTGTATATAGTACGTTGCCCCTTCGCCCATACCTTCTTGGCTTGCTGGACACAGGCCATGTATTCTTTGGCCAGGCCGGAGCAGTGCAGGGTCTGCTGTGGATTGTCTCTGTAGCACTGGAACACCTTGGCTTGCAGCTCAGTGCACACCGACACAGTCTGCCGAGGTCTATATACGCAAGGGAAACAGAGAGAGGAGAGGGTAAAGAGTGGTTATGGCAAGGCTCTTCCAACTGGGAATGTCGTGACCTCTAATACTGTACAGGCTCAAAACTCTTGGCTATACAGTTCAGTTGTCATACTATCCACAGTTTACCGGAGTCTCTTTTTCAGCCTCCCCTAAAAAAGGGGGGTTTTGACTGGTGCAAGGTGTAATTGAAAGTAGGGGCTGCATGCATCAATTGTTCAGTATCGACAAAATGGAAATCAACAGAGATGACTGATTAATTAGTATTCTCCCCACTGATGATTTTTCTTTCTCTTGTTTTTCTTTGTAAAATAACACAAGCGACCAAAGAAAAAGAATAGAGACGCATGGAATTCAGGAGGGTTAGGGTGAAGACATTTTTTTCCAGAAAAGAAAAGAGTGAGGGTCCAATTTCTTAAGCAATACTTTCATTTCTTATTACCATATAAATTCAGGTTTATTCAATATACAGTAGAAACCTAGCCTGGCTCCGCCCGCCCACCTACTTCCGCCCAAATTTCATTTTCCCTTCAGTAGTCAGTCTGGGGATGGGGCGTATTAGTGGGATTTTGCTCGAACAAATTTCTGAGTGTCCAATCAGCGAACAGAGGAAGTGGCTGAGAATGATGACGTCGAAGTCGTGCTCCAGTTTCAGTTGAATGCTGCATTCCTTTATACTCGGAAATTTCCGACTTCGTAGTTCCGAGTTCCGACCTGTCTGTGTTCCAGCGCATCTGCTCGGGAAAGGATAGACGCCTACAACCTTTCTCATCCAAATAACCAAACGTTAGGCTCTAGCAAGTTATCGTTGCCAGGTACCGGTCGATCCATAGACTACAATATGTAGTGAAGTCGGAAATTTCTGAGTTCCCTGTACAACTTGAACGCACCGTCAGAAGCCGACCAAACGTTATGCGATTGGTTGGCTAATCCAAAGTGGCACTGAGCAGATCCAATAGTTTTAAACTTCAACAGACACCCGCCTCCAAGTGAGTGAACGTTTGCCAATTACAGCAGTTCCAGACCTTCTGTACAAATGAAATGAAGTACGATGGTCTGGTAGCACCAGGCTAGTAGAAACCTGTTATAATCTAAAAATGAAATATAAAGGAATCACGGGAGAAACTAACAAAACAATTGCAACATCAAGTGCACTTAAAAAGAATAAAAAGAAAGCAGGTACAAGTGACTAACCGTTACTAACTCGGTTACTAACTTACTTATGGCGCTTTTCCACCGCACATGTAGCTCGACTCGACTCAACTCGACTCGACTCAACTTGGTTTGGTAGCAGCACGGTTCGTTTTCCACCGCAAATAGTACCTGCTGAACGTGGGCGGGGTCGTCGTAAGGGGCTGAAAGCCTACTCCGGAGCAAAGTAGCAAAGCAGAAATTACGAGCAGTTGTTGCACTATTAACTGAACCAACCGCCAAAAACACGGATGAAAAATGTTTAAGAAATACCCCCCTTGTATCTGTTTGCTAAAAGAAGTAGAAGAATATTGCTACGGGCCATTAAAAGGGATGGTTGTTGTCCCGATGTGTGACTCTGCCACACAGTCAGCTGTAGGGATGCGTCACGTACATCCCTATGCACGTAAACACGGGCATGATAAAGTTGACTGTTTATTGCTTGTTTCAGGATACGTGTTTTCAAATGCAAGCCGTGTCTCAGCCTGAATATTTTATTGAGGTAATCAGTTCAGTCCGAGGCGTGTAATGTAATCGCTCGCTATCATGTCTGTCCCAGCTGGCTACTATTAGCCTAGCTGCTAGCTGCCCTACATGTCTCCTCTCGTATACGTAACTTCCCCAACAACCAACACTGGGTGAGCTTAGCGAATATATGGAAAATAAATTCGGATCTGTGATGCAAATCAAATGAAAGAGAGCCGAGAAGGCTGCATGCGGCGTAAATACACTCAAAAGTCCCGGAGAGTTGGGGAGAATAAACAACAGAATGAAGCCGGTAGTCTCTGGCCACTGATTGGCCAGACAATAGTCTCTGGCCAATCAGTGGCCGGCCGTCTGCCGACGTCACCTTTTAGCATCGGCTCAGCTCGCTTGGAACCTAGAGCAAGGCGATACCAAAAAAGCAGCCGCTACGTGGTACCAGGTACCATGAAATTGCGGTGGAAAAGCCAAAAATGCGGGTCGAGTCGAGTCGATACCATGCGGTGGAAAAGCGCCATTAGGCTTAGTTGAGACAACAGGAACAGCAGCACTAACAATTTTGTTTAGTGTCATTAAATCCTATGAAGATCAAGGAACATAAAAAACACTTGAGACAGTTTTTTGGTTTATGTTTTCACTGTGGTTGACAAGCTCTAGCGTTCTCCGACTGGTTGTTTTGGTCCGCACCAGAGTATGATCGTTGCGTTCAGAACTGCCCCAACCAAACGCCACCCAGGGTTAAACTGCACTATAGGATTCGATTTTGAATGGACTAAAAATTGCACTTGTGAAAGCGCCCTAAGATCGTTTTTAAAGGCTTGAAGGTGTAGCCTGTAGAGAGGGATAAATTATGCATTGACAAAGCAGCTTAGGTAGTCAAAGTCAAACTTTCTTATTTATTTATTTTTTATCTTACTCACACTTACAGTACATGTGTGTAGACAAAAGCACACAATCATATTAGGTGAGTCAATCTAGGAAAAAAAAGGGCTTAACCCCAAAAAAATTGATACAAAAGGTTTTTCAATGGATTCCAGTAGTATTTGGTGTGCTGAATAACATACTAAAAGTCTACCAAAATCTACCCCCCAGAAAGCCCTCATTTCCAAGATGGCGGCCGAAATGGCGGCCGGGAGCTTGAAATGGCTATATCTCAAATTGAAAAAATGTTGCAAAGGAATTTTCAACTGATTTTGGTACCTCTGGACATGCTTACAAACATACTAAAAATCTAGGAAAATACACCTTCCGGAAAGGCTTAATTTTCAAGATGGCGTCCAAAATGGTGGCCGGCCAAGCTTAAAATGGCTATATATCTCAATAGAAAAAGATTATTCGAATGATTTTTAACTTGATTCTGGTACCTGCAAATATGCTTATGAACATACTAACAATCTAGGAAAATATACCTCCCAGAAAGGCTTCATTTTCATAATGGCGTCCAAAATGGCGGCCGGGAGCGTAGAATGGCTATATCTCAAATGGAAAATGTTACAAAAGAATGTCAACTGATTCTGGTACCTCTATACATTAATAAAGTGCGACAAATCTAGGTAAATATAACTGCTAGAAAGGCATCATTTTCAAAATGACTGCCTGTAAGCTTACATTGGTTAAATGGTTCAAATTGGTTACTATTCAAACTAGAAAGGTGGTGTTGTTGTTGAATAACATAAATGCCACACTTATTGTGGTCTTTATTCATCATCATCTTCGGGCTCCTCTGGAAGAAACTTGTTAAGTGGATTGTCACATTCCTTAAGTTGACATGGTCCACAGACAGTAGTACAAGGTAGTCCATATTTTCTGCAAGAACAGCGGAGTGTCTTGCAGGCAGTGGTACAGTTACAATGAATGACCTTCAAGAGACTGTCTGGAGCAACATTCGTTGTTGACATGAGTGGGACAAATCTATTGTCCTGCAGGCTCCACCCCCAGTTCAGGGCATCCATACCATCTTCTGTTCCCATCCAGACCATGACCTGGTAGTACGCTCTACGATTCAGTTGGTGGCAGACGTTCAGGCGTTACAGTTGATGAAGCTGAGACAACCTTCTTGCTGAAAATGTTATATCGCATTGCTGCAAGGGAATCTGTGCACTTTCCACCAAAGAGGACAGCCAAGGTCATCAATCACCTCTGTGGTCTGGTTTGGGACAATGAATGCATTGGCACAAGATCGAAGGACGGGATCCCCTTTTACAAGCTTCTGGAAAGCAGTCTTTTTGCAAACCCCGAAGATCCGAGAAGTTGTGTCACAGCCAGTGAGAGCATGGATGAACATCAACTGAGAACACACATCATGTCCAAGTACTTCTTTTAAATGGTTTACGGCATACACTTTAAAACTGCCATCAGCTTTTGACTTGTCTGATCTGAAATATACGCCCTTACTATCTCTCTGTGCATAGTGAAGTAGTAAGACAAGGAGATCTGTATCTTCTCCAATCAGCGTAGTGGTGTGAAGAAGAGATGATTCCACTGCGGCCCTTACGATGTCTACATCAGCATCTCCAATTGAATTGACCACAGTGCAACCCCTTTCTTTCAGTTCATCGCTTATCATTTGGATCAGCCTTTGTTTATTCAGATCTCTTGACATGAACTCCTCCTTCTTACCTGAGAACTCTGTCTCAGCAGTGAAGTTGACAATGGGATGAATATTGTTTCCTCTTCTTTGATGTGTGTTGTCTTTAATGGATGGCCCATCCCCATAGCCATCGAACACAATGGTTGTAGCTGAGCCATAATGTTGGATGGTGAAGTCTGCATATGACTGCACAATTTTACTATAGCTTTGTCCGTGCTTCCATGGTATTCGGTGAAGGAGTGAACCTCCATCAAGAACATAATGATCTGTTTCTGGTACAGAATCTAGGATTGCATCACTTGCATGATCACAGATTGCGTGCGCAAGTTGTGGTTTATCAGCCTTGCGGAAGATGTTTCCAGCTTCAAAGAGGGCAGGAGGGAAAGGACTGAGTTCGTAACGCATAACCTCCTCCAATGATAGCTCTCCAGTTTGGGAGACAATCAGGAAACGTTGAAAAAGAAGTGCAAAATCAATTGTTCGATCAGGAGCAACCTTGATAGACGATTTTTGTCCAAGGGTTATGGCTTTATCCTTTCTACTAAATGAGAACGTGAATGCAGGCTGTCCAATCATTTTGTGCATGATATTGCGTCCAACAGAGTCATAATCATGCACGTTCACTCCGTCCTCAGCAACAACACCTGTAACAACATTCCTTAAAGAAGAGTCTGGAGAGAAAGGTGACCATATAGCAAGTTTTGAAGTGATCTTCTCCAGGTCAGCAGCATCCCTTTTCATCCTTGCCTCTGTTGAGTCCTTGTGCTGTTCTGATGTTGTGTATGTCTGGTTTGTGAACTCCTGCATTGCGGTGTTGTACTGTGATGTTATGCACTTTGACATGGTCCAAAGGGCTCTCTGATTGTCAGTCATTCCACTTCCATGCGTCTTCAATGACCTCATCAATGTCGTCTCGATGACAAGATCTGAGCTGAAGCCTTCCACATCAACAACGTTAACAGGCAGGATATCCCCGGTTCATTTTAGCCGTAAAGCCACAGGGCTTTTCTGTGCGGCGGCTCACACTGGCGAGGTGTCACTGTGAATGACACCGTTACCCACCGTCACGGAGTTTCAACTGGCAACTCGCTATTTCGCTCACGCAAGGCTTTTGTGTTTCGATTTAACATCAGTCTTGGGCGAGTACTTTAACTTTATGCTGAATAAACCATTGCATTGCAATCGCTGAAAGCGAAAGTGTTTGGGTGGGGGCACAGAAGGGTTCGCTGCATTTACCACACAAGACACGGCGTGCGACACAATAATCAATTTATTACGATTATCTTGTTTTCATGATCGAGGGACGCCAAAATCGTAATCGAAATTGAATTTCAATTAATCGCCCAGCCCTCCCCTATACCATCAGGCAGTCATTTTGAAAATGATGCCTTTCTAGCAGTTATATTTACCTAGATTTGTCGCACTTTCTTAATGTATAGAGGTACCAGAATCAGTTGAAACATTCTTTTGTAACATTTTCCATTTGAGATATAGCCATTCTACGCTCCCGGCCGCCATTTTGGACACCATTATGAAAATGAAGCCTTTCTGGGAGGTATATTTTCCTAGATTGTTAGTATGGTCATAAGCATATTTGCAGGTACCAGAATCAAGTGAAAAATCATTTGAATAATATTTTTCTATTGAGATATATAGCCATTTTAAGCTTGGCCAGCCACCATTTTGGACGCCATCTTGAAAATGAAGCCTTTCCGGAAGGTGTATTTTCCTAGATTTTTAGTATGTTTGTAAGCATGTCCAGAGATACCAAAATCAGTTGAAAATTCCTTTGCAACATTTTTTCAATTTGAGATATAGCCATTTCAAGCTACCCGCCGCCATTTCGGCCGCCATCTTGGAAATGAGGGCTTTCTGGGGGGTAGATTTTGGTAGACTTTTAGTATGTTATTCAGCACACCAAATACTACTGGAATCCATTGAAAAACCTTTTGTATCAATTTTTTTGGGGTTAAGCCCTTTTTTTCCCTAGATTGACTCACCTATATCCACACCCACATGTACACACACACACATGCACACACACACACACACACATACAGGTAGCAAATTCTAATCCTACATGAGGGTAATCCTTGAGTGCTCTGTTGCTTGTAGTAATTTACCTAGTGTTGTGACAGAACCGGTAGCTGGAAGGATTGGGATATGGATATGTGCACGACGCACATGCACGTACATACACACACAACCACACACACACACCAGAAGACACAACTTATTATTCATAGCAAACTCTCATATACAGACACGCTCAGTCCACTAGCAACCGAATAAGTCTAATTAGAAGAGAACAAAGCAGGATAGAAAAGAACAGACAGAGGAAAAACAGAATAGAAGAGAGCAGAATAGAATAAAAAGAGACAGAACTAAATCAATCAATAAACAAAAGGAATAGAATAGGAAAAAATAAGAGAGGAGAATAGAATAGAACAAATATAATAGAGCAAAACAGATATAAGATAGTGTAAAGAATAAAGCAGAACAATATATATAGAGTATAACGAAAAAATAATATATCAGAGCAGAACATAATAGAATAGTTTTCCTAGCTGTCTTAGATATTTTAGTATATGTTCACATTTCTTTAAGGATAAGACATTTGAGCACCAAAACCTAATGCATTATTATTTCCAATCTGGGTACAACACTGTACTGTGAAAAAAAAAGAAAAAAAAGAAGAAGAACAAAAATGAAAAATCGATGGGGAAAATACTGAATTAGTGTTCAATTTGATAAGGAGACGCAAGGCTTCATCTAACATGGTCGGACATGCCTATTTACTTCGGGAAGCTGACCACCTGACATGCACATGTGAAACACACACACACACACACACACACACACAAACACTGCCCCTCATGCCAATCCCTCAAAGCAATTACAGAATCATGCATCCTTCACATATGAATGAGCTCAGAACCTTGCTTCACTGACATATACACACAATGGATTTGTGTGCGAGCGCACTGTGCTTTGTAAATGCACTGCACGTGATTGTGTGCGTGTGTCCGCCTGAGATAAACTGTACACACGGAAGACTGTGGAAGAAATATCCATGCACTGGTATGTTTACTGTGTAGCCCGAGTGTGTGTGTGTGTATGTGTGTGATTGCGTGTGCAGTGGAGGGTAGAGCGTCAGGATTAAATAAATCACTGGCAGAGAGAATATTCATGAAAAGAGAAGTGAATGCAGCCCGAGAGAGAGAGAGAGAGAGAGAAAGAGACACATACAGAAAGCGAGAGAGAGACAGAATGTGACAGTGACATATTAAATGACAAATAACCCTTGCGGCTTGCATGGACAAACAGTAACCCATGGCAACCATCTCATTCTGCATTTTACCTTTGCCACTATAGTGTAGAGCCACGCCACTCAGAGCTCAACATGACAGCTGAATAATAGTGCTCTTTTCATAATGTTTGTATAACAGTCCTTCAATTGGGACACTTATATGGTGCTATCTGGGTCAATATAATCTGATGTTAATGGGAGCAGAAAACACAGAGTTTTAATCTTGATAAAGCAAGCACTCATCTGAGGTGCTGACAGGGGTTATTATTAAAAATACCTAATAACCTTATTATTGAAAAACTAAATTCTGGCTGAAGTTGTGACAATTATACAGGATATAGGATTTATGGCTGACTGGCTCTCATTCAAACTTTAAAAGGACATTATGTCCCCATAGGATTAAAAGGAGAGGAATTTGCCAGCTCTTGAAAACAGAGAGATTGTATTAGGGCACTGAGGAATGAGGATGCTGTCGTTGTGTTGGTCAGTTTTAAAATCAGTTTGCCAAGGCTTTTCAATTACATGATTACAATTCTACAACTGATTGATGTTTGACTTTGCCACCTGACAGCTCAGTCGACATTCTGACTGACTCCCCGAGAGCGGGAGATAACAGGAACAATAACCCCAAGCTATTAATCCAAACACAAGAAAAGAAAGAAAAAAAAAACTTTTTCCAATTCAACAAGAGAAACTTTCTGATACGAGTGTTTTAATAATGGAATCTGAAGCAGAAAATTGCCTCTGCTAATCTGCACCAACTCCCTCGTTTGACTGAAATTAGAGTTGAGCCCTTATTAGAAAAACATTAGCCGCCCCACCTAGCTAACTTTTGCAAGCAAAAGAAGGAAAAACAACCGCCGCCGATTGCTTTTTTTTGTTGCCTGCGACGCCTTGCATAAATATGCGTGGAGTTGGTGGAGAAAGATTAGGCCCAAATCGTTAAGGTTTCTCATTATTTTTTTGTCTCACCTTGGCAGTGTGTGGTTTTTATGAAGAGAGCTCGAGTTCTGCGCCGCTGCATAGCGTGACATTGGGGAATAAAGCAATAAGAAGAAAAAGGAAAGATCACAAAGGCGTAGCAATTTATTATTCTCTGTATGTGTGTGTAAGTTGGTTGTTGTTTGTGTTGGTGTGTATGTGTGTCTGTGTGGTGTGTGTGTGTGTGTGTCTGTGTGGTGTGCCAATGGTTATTAATGTGAGATGACAAGGATTTGGGTTCCTTTAAGGCTGCAGTCAAGGCATTGTGCTTTTGGGTTTTTTAATATTACGCAGAGTGGAGAGGAAGAGGGAGAGAGGATCAAAGATGTCATGGATGGGCTGAGATCAAAAGGAACGCCAGAGCATGCATCTTGTATTGTCGGAGGCTTTGCAGAGCTTTCTCTGATACTGTCAGAAGGATAACATTCACATTAAATTTCAACTGGCAACAAAAAAAAACTTGCAAACTTACCGAATCCCTTAAAAAAAATCAGAACGGCAGACTTAATTCATACCGTGTGCGAGGGGTTTGTCTGAGGACTGACATAAATTCTGAAGCTATGATGATCCCGCTAGTCATAATAATCACTTATCCTACAGCTGCTAGGTGATGCAGCAAGCAGAAATCCTAAGCTCCTATGTTACAATATGACAACACCTAGAAACTTTTCATCGAGTTCAATCTCAACTTCCAACCAACAACTCTTACAAAGTCCCTTGTCTCGGTTGGGAATAGCAATCAAAAACTGTTATTTTCAAAAAACTTACAAGCCATGGACTGAATGCAGGCAGGCAGACAGACAGAACACCGCTGCCTGCATCTCTGCTACGGTGACAGCTGAAGTGCTGAGGGGAGATAGGAATGTAGGAGAACAATTCGCACTGTGTTAGCCCGGCTGATTGATCACTACCAAACTCACTCTGAGGGAATATAGGGAGAGAGAGATGGGAGGGGGATAAGGGGAGTGTTTCATTAAAAAACAGGTGACATGTGGGAACAAGATAAGGGCGCACATGTGCACGTGACATCTCATCGCTGATAACTTTTCAATCAGGAGACCTCGCGCTTGGACGGCTCACTCCAAAGTTGTGTGTGTGTGACATGGCCTATGGAGCGTTTCCTGCCGATATCACCTTCCATCACTAGCCCTTTTTTTATCGTCAACAATTTCAACTCCAAGTCCTGTGTCATTTCATTTGAAAAGGTCCTATTCTTTTCAAAAACTTTACTTTTTCTTTTGGAACGATAGTGTACAGCTTTCAAATCCGTACAAGCCCAAAGAGTAATATAATAGTGAAGCTGAGCACATTGTCTTTGCATGCTAAAATACTCTGTTTTAATCTCTTACTTTGGCTCTCATGGAGGACACTATCACAAACAACCTGCCGCCTTATACACTGCAGGGCTGAATACATGTTATTTTACTTTTTTTTTAAAATATTGTTTTTTCCTGTGCTGACCCTTTGTGTTGCTATATTTGAGGTCCTGTTGTCCTTTGTTCCAATATGTAAATATATCCCTACATGAAATAGTTAATGATTTACTATTAGATGTCTTCACAGGTGTTGCGCCCTAGTAGTAGGCTATTGGTTAAGGACATACCAACCACATAGCTAGTCTCCATGGGGAGGAGCCATCCGTTAAGAGGACTAAGCAGATCCAATTCATAATGCTGTGGACCTGGACAGACTGGCAGCAGTATGATTGGCCACCCGTTAAAAAAAGCATCTCTCTTTCTCGCAGCTGAGATTATTATATACATAACTGTTCACATCAGTATAATACATTGAATAAATGGTAAAATTTAGAAGAAAAAAAAACATATTAGCTGGTGTTACCTGCCGATGGGATGATGTTGGATTGAAAACTGTTGCGACAGGATTGACTTCTCATCTATGTATTCTACAGTAACGGCACTGTTCAGATCTGACCTGTCATTTTGATCTTGGGCAGAAGTGCTTGTGTGTGTGTGTGTGTTGGTGTTTCTTTATAGAGGCAGTAACAGAGGCAGAGTGTGTAAGTGACTGCAGCCTTCTGTCTTAATGTTAAACAAGTTGCTGGATCGCAGTGCATACAGGTCCTGTCTCCAGTAATGACTGCTGTAGGAGTCTACTCCTTTGTGGGGCGTCGAGATCCTTACAGTCGGCTACCTGTCTGTTTCACTAATTGGACACGCTACCCACATACGGAATACAGTAGATATAACAAACCCACATGAGAGAAAGCTTTTAAACAACACACTGTCTGTCAGCAGTAACTTCATAGTGGATCCACTCTCTTCAGACATCCACCTGAGGTTCACTCAGGTTCCATCCTTGCTAACACTTTGGGAGTAAAAAGGTTTTTAAAGAGGATTATTGCACTTTTAGATCTTAAAGGGAGGCTCAGCTGCAGTGTCGTGGGTCTCTTAGGTGAGGTATTTTTAGGGTAAAATATGGGCAGTCTGGTACCCCAAGGCAAAGCTAATGGATGAACCTCTCTAAAATGCCCCCATGTAGTTGGGCAAGGCCAGGCGAAAAAGCGCAATAGATAACATTTTTACCACTTACTTTGTCCCCACTCGAGGATAATATTTTAGAGAGTGTGACCCAATATCCCAGGAAGCCTCCATCTGGTATACACAAAGTACCCTCCTCAGGTGTGAAAGGTACCTTTTAGCTTAAACGTTTGCACTCAAACTATTTGGGGCCACAACCTGGAATCATAGGAAGGAAATAGCCGTTGATAACTGTTCTTAAATGTGTGAAAAGCGGGAAATGACTAAAAGGGATTTGCAATGGCTGTGAACCCCTTATAACTAGCTTGCTATGGCTAGGTTTTTTTTTCATACACTCCTTCCAACAGCTAGCCATGGTTGCTTTTATCGATATTTAAACCACAGTGCTAGAGAACAGAAAGAGAGAGCTGCACCTTTGTATCTATATGGTCTATGCATCAGACAGCACCCTATAATATTCTGCTCCTGGCTCTTCTTTGCCATGGTCAAAGTCACTCACTAACAACTTCTTCTTCTAGTTTTCCTCACGATGAAGCTGTTGACTAAACAAAAAAAATCATAGACAAAGTTACAGGCATGGCCCGGAGAAATAACAAGCCAATAAGGTTATTGAAAGAAATGATTTCAGAATTAGACATTCATAGGCAGAATGGGAGAAAGACCCAGATACAAAGACAGAAGAAAAAAGACATACTGTAGCTGCATAACGCGTTGGACTGTGCAGCAGCCGACCCCCCTCCCTTAAGCAGTGGGTAAATAGAATAATTACTGGGTGGTCAGTGTAGTGTGAAATGACAGCGTGACCACGGCACAATGAAACGCTGCCCAAATGCTGACAGAACATGACGAGCACATGGCTGCCTGAGTACAAAGTGTGCCTGTATGTGTGGCAGAGATAGAAAAGGGGTAGTGAACGTGTGTTTAGCGCGCACACACACACACAGGCACTTACAACAAAAAAATGAGCAACACATTATGGCAGGACAAAATGCTCTTATTTCGAAAAAACCTCATGCAGAATTGATCCCCTAACCTCTCCCATGCAGCTATGGACAATGGCAAATCCTTGCTAATGCAATCGCTCGGACAACATTGTGGACTTGAATTGTGTGCTGGTAATTTCAATGGACCAGGTGCAGGGAGATGGCAGTGTTGTAGATGAGGTCCCCTCTCTTCAAAAGACCAAGCATCTAGTGTTTTTCCTCTTGCTGTTTCCAGGACTGTAGAATTTGTGTTACTTCATAAAATAAACAAGTATTATTTATTTTTAGCAAGACTAGGGAGAAGATAAGTTATACAGTTAAGATATCACTATGCTATCATTGTTCTAGAGATCACTGATGTTTCAATGCTGTTTGCTCTGTTCTGGGTGGATATCATGAGACGTGGATACTTTTTAACACTGCGGTATTGCTCCCACATTATCTTTTACAGACTCCAACAAGTTTGGTCTTAGAGGTGTTTCATTTTAATTGAAGTTCAGATTTGAAAGGTGCACAGTAAGACATAAAAGGAGGGGGTAGTAAAATAAAGGCGTTATGTGTTAATGAACACCTAAAAAGGTGATGAGTGAGCATGCACCAGTTACAGTTGAAAAGATTCTGAATTAATTAGCCATTTTTAATCAGTTTTGTGATAATCACTGCGCACAGGAAAAAGGGGAAATAAATGGCTTTCTGACTAAATTGGATTCACAGAGCAATTTGGCTCTCTCTCTCCTTCCAAAACGGGGTGAGAATGGGTGTTAAGGGGGCGTACATTGGCGAGGCCCACACACTGTGGAAGTGCCAGTCTGGCGGAAACCTGGTGTTGAATGAGACTGACATGCTTTTTGACAGCAGGTGAGGTCTGAACCCCAGTGGAGCCCACCTCTGCTTATGTGAAACCTCCCGTTTCTGTTCTCATACTGGCCAAATGGGGCATTTCTGTTCCATGACTGCAAAGCTAGTCAATCAATACAAATGATAATGTTGAGGCTTCTCATTATTTAAAAGAAAGAAGATGAGGATGTCAATTGCAAAATGATACCAAACATTGGAGAGTTGAGTGGAAAGAGTCACAATATGCCACAAGAATGCACCAATTTTGTTCAAACCTATACATTAACTATTGATACCATTCATAGCAGATAATGCATATTCCAAAGCATTTTTTTTAAAGTCAGCAAAAACATTACATTATGATGGGTGAAAATATACTGCATTTAATATGCTTTGGAATAAGACCCAACAGCAGTGGAAGATATAGACAAAAGTATTGCCTCAATAATTACCACTACTTAATCACTAGTATTGCAGCAGAATCTAGATTTCCTTTGTGTTTTATGACACAATTAAATGATTCAAACCAAAACTAAGTGTATCACATTGTTTAAAATACATTATTTTGTAGATCTATATCCTTAATGGTATCCCTTATGTTGTGACAGATATCAGGAGGATTTAACTGTCATATAGATGTCATATTAATCATCTAAAGCATAATCATCTGAGACCTGATATGTTAATATGGGAAATGTGTCACAATACTATTAAATGGCATACAAGAAGTGATAATAAATGAGTCAATAATAACCCCGCCTCACCACTGAACGTGTGGGAAACAATGTTTCGACTGTCAAGGGGCTTCACATTAACAGCAGACGAACACTGCAAACAACATTCACGCTCGGGTCTTTGCCCACATTATGCTTTTCTGACAACAGGTATTAGTTAGAGCTGGTTTCTCTCTGTCATCCAATGTGCTGAGGATTTTTTTTTATTGAGTATTTATTAGACTTACAATGGCAACCTTACATTTAGAAAGAAAAAACTATCCCAACCTCAACAAACAGCCAAGCTTAGTCATTCAGTGTTTACCTGATATTAGCCTCTGCTTTAGTAGCAGCCTGGTTGTAGTGTTCAGCCGTCTCCTTGTAGTTGTCCAGGTTCTAGAGGCAAAGAGACGGAGAGAGAGAGAGAAAGACTTAATGATCAAATCAGGACTATTTTACAGCTCCGCAGAAGATCCACTTCACTTTTATATTTTTCAACATAAAGTGGGCTGCTCGGGCATATGCTGCTTTTAATGTTGTGACAAATTCCTCCTGGCCTTTTTTTACTTTATTCAATTTTCATACGCCATCATTTCAAAACATTAAAAAGAAAGACGAGAAGGAATATGAGCAAGTCTTTGGACCAAGTCCCATGAATAAGAGGGGTTAACAATGTAGCATTTCTACATGAAATGACCACAGTTACAACTATTTCTTCTGGCTTCAAATCAAGCTCTTTTAGGCCAAGGATGATAAGGAAAGTACGTGAAGCAACATCGGAATTGTCACAGTCGTTAACATAACGATCATTAAATTGTACTTGTATTCTGATGGCCTGTTGGAACTCCATAAGGTTTTATTTCATACAAGAAAAAAGTGGCATTTAAACAGTAATCACTAGACAGATGGAGCCTGTTCCTAGAGGGCAAAGACATATACAGCATACCTCCACTGGAGAAATCATTGGTCGCACTGTTAACTACTCTGTATCATGGTCACAGTTGCTCAGAAGGCGATGCACTGACTATGGAGGAAGTCAAGAGTAGAAGTAGTTTGAGAAAATGTTTAAGGTGTGCAGTATTTCCAGCCACAGAACTGAGAATATATTTTGCAAATCATCACCTTT
This sequence comes from Ammodytes marinus, assembly GCF_949987685.1. Lineage (NCBI taxonomy): Eukaryota > Metazoa > Chordata > Actinopteri > Uranoscopiformes > Ammodytidae > Ammodytes > Ammodytes marinus. Next base: position 27,519,476 of record NC_137233.1, read on the forward strand.
GTTAGATAAATGTTCACCTTACATGCTTTGTGTCGTAATATTATTTAATACAGTTTGTATAGAATTCCCCCAAACGCAAAGTAAATCTATCTCGCCCACCCTCTCAAACGCATTCACCGTGCAGTAATCACCATTTTAAACCAATAACGGAGGCGCGCAAACACACTTTCACTAAATTATTCCCTATATTCCCAATAGATGGGGTTGATAGGAGAGGAAGATAATTGAAGTGACGGAGCAGGGAGAGAGAGATGGGATTAAACATGAACCTCCTCCACATTTTGCTAGCCGTCTACTTCTCCAGTGCGTGGCCCCCTAGTCATTTTCATATCTCATTATTCCACGCTGATCGGCAGACATGCTTCTCCTGATCTGAGTGTCTGCTGTTAGAAAAGACTCAAGTAATGTCAATGGCATATTTCTCTTTAATGCTATCTGCTCGATTTAACTACAATGTAATAATATGCCCCTCTTTTCTTTCCTGTTCTTTAAAGAGAAGACAGTTAAATATACTGCATATCATACATCTACTAAGTATGAAGGAGGAGAGTGTACTCTGCCCTAACCCAATCAGTAGTGTTGAAGTATCCTCCAACGCTTCAAATTCAATGTAAGTCATCAAGGACACTGTCGTAGTTGATTGAAGAAGTATGCTAATTTAAGAGTTTAAAAGTCATAACTAAAATGACGGGGATGTAGGAAGATAACATCCTCATCCTCCTCAAGATCCGCTACCTATCCATAGTGTGTGAGCGTTGAAAATAATTCCAGTGTTAATACACAGACTAGGTACTGTAAACGGGCATGTTGGTAGCTATTGGCCCCTTTTGTTTACATACCCTTTGTATACATACCTATACAGAGCCTATAGGCTATGTATGAACACTGGATTTTTGTTGCTGCAGACGCCACCTTTAATTCTACAAACACGTTTCTTATTGGCTTGGCTGCTTTTACAATTGGGGGTCCAGACACAATGTACATTTAGAAAAATAAATGAATACATGTGTCCAACTATAGTTCACCTTTCTCATGTCATTTGAGTTTTGGTTCTGTTTTGGCTGTTATATACAATGTGGAAACGCCAGTTACATCCCTAGGTGTAAGACATTAAGTCAGTTATGTTCCCTGGATGTGGTATATTGGAATTTCCAGGAAAGGGTTTAGGATTAGTCTCCTGTTGATGCAGAATCTCCCATTTGCTAATGTATGAGCTAGGTTTTAACACCACACCTCGACAGGTTGGTAACGACTGCAGCTCAAAAGAAAATCAAGTAACCACTGCTCAGATGATCTATTAATCAATTCAATACTTAACATAACTAATACATTTAAATAACTTAATTCGAAAGTGATGAAAACCAAAGCCTGGATTTATAGACATCAAAGAGCCAGTCTGTCTCATGTCTTGTGGGAGGAGAGTTATCTAAGACTTTGACTGACTCCCTGGGAATCTGTGGTAAGACGTTAGCCACATGTTCTTGACTTAGCCTTTAGCCTCAAGTCCAGGGCGCAGTGGGTACACTGAACATGAACAGAGGGAAAGCTGGGCTGAAAGTTGAAAGCCTTGTGGGATACGGAGTGTTCTAGATGAGATGAAGAGGCGCCACAGGAGTTTTAACCCATGGGTGTCTCAGATTATGCAG